>NC_092708.1:185320149-185595032 GCF_047496885.1 Scyliorhinus torazame | reverse complement strand
AGTTAATTTTCGAGGTCAGAGTTGGCAGTAATTAAGACTTGTCCAACACCATGCTGTTTTAAAAAACATTTTGAATGGTCAAGTTCTAACTTACTGGCATTTTTGGAAGGTATTTAGTGGGTAAGTACCACAACTTCATGCCCTTCACGTGCTTGAATTTTGAATATTTCAAGAAGATAATGGTATATCATAACATCTGGAGGAACAGTGTGACTTAGACAACAAATTCCTGATTTCAGCATTTAACTGCACCTGCAGATGTCAAAAATTGCTGTCTTGAGTTACTCAACAGCAATGAGTGCTCAAAATTTTTTTATCCATCTGTAGCCAGCTGTTGTTTTCTATTCAATACGGACAACGAGCTGACTGGCAGGCTGTTTAATCTGCCAGCCTTCAAGTTGAGTTGCTGGACAGGAATGCCATCTGCTTTTGCTAATTTCCCACTGGGAGTTTAAATCAGCCCTCTGGTTTTATTCCAACTTGCTCTTGATTTTAACTGTGATTAACATTTAGATAGTGTAACCTCACAAATGCAAGATACAGGCATAATTTTAGTGACTGACTTGTTTAATTTATTTTGCTGCCGTCTTGATAGATTTTTCTAATTGTAAATCTCAAGTTTGTTACTTTCAACTCCTGAGTACAGCCAGCCATGAAATATATTTTGCATGTGTATGTATTCAAAAGAACAAATAAACACTGTGGACCATGAATTGTGTGTGGTCTGTGCCAAAGGTAAACACACATCTTGGTCTTGTGTGTTTCTTTAATTCAGCTAGCCGTCATGGGTTGGCTACAGTTCACACAAACAAAACCCTAGTACAAAAATGTTAGGAACCAAGTTCGCTGACATCCAGGGTAATAATATCTGACTCCAATCTTTGTCCAGGACGTGTGACAAAAGAATCAGTGACAGATTGGAATCTAATAATCCTGGTCAGTGGAAGGCAGTGCTGGTAGGGTTGTTGAGGTTAAGATAGAAATATTAGAGATATTTCTATCATTTTTCACAAAATGTTTTCAACTTAATTATTCTCACCATACATAAAACACAAATGGCTCCATTTGAAAAAAATCATGTTACATCTATAATCTATGAAGTGATTTGTATTTGTTTTGTGCAACTAACTGCATAATTGCTTGAGGTGTCTCATTTGTCTGTTCATTTGCAAATCCAAACTGACTCATATTGAACTTCTGATGTAATCTATCCTTTATTGTGCATAAACATGTTATAAAATATTTTTTTAAACCCTGGTTCTAAGCTAAATAACCTAGGGAAGAATTTTAACCCCCCCCCCCCCGCCCAAGACAGGTTCTGAGGTGGGGGGGGGGGGAGTGTAAAATTCACAGTTAGGCAGGATTCACATGACGGAAGCCAGTGTGAGTAGGGTGGGAAACAGAGAAAAAAAGGTTTTCTATCTCGGGTAGGAAGGGGGGTGGAGGCACTTCAATATGATGGCCCTCCCCTGGGCTACCCCTCAACACTGTGATCTGTGATCTCCTCACCCCCAGGGCATCTCCTACCCTTCCAACCCCAGGACTTATCTTTACAATGGCCCCTGGACTTAGTTCCAGACAAAGTGGTGCAGTCCCGTTTCTGGCCACTGCAGCACTGTGCTTGGCCAGGTTGGATAGCTGTAGGCCAATCTGGTTCATAGCTCGCATGGGTGGGACTTCCAAGAGTGGGCAGTTCCCACCCACTGCCAATCAATGCTCAAGTGAGCGTTAAATGGCAATGGGCTTCTGAGAGTCAGCAGCAGCGAATTGTACGATGACTCGTCTTTAAAATCCAACCCCTAGAGATTCTAAACCCAGAACATTGGTGAAATGTGTTGGAGCTAACTTATGTTAAATGTTAGTCAAATGAGAACGTATGGAGTTTCCTCTATATGGAATACCTAACCTCTCCATTGCTGACATTGGAAATCATCAAGTGATGGCTGGGAAGTTCCCATGAATGTCATTCTAGGCTGCACCTCCCATGGTTTGAGAGCCAGAATTGCAAAAGCAGGGCCAACTATGGAAAGACCAAGACGAGGAAGTAACTAGAAGCCAGGAAGAAAGGGTCTTAATTAATCTTTAATTATTTTATGATTTCCTTTCTATTGTATTATATACCAGATATGTTTGGATGAACTAGGTGCGCCAAATTGCCTTTCTCATCAGTACTATATATTTGCCAATGGCACCATTTTAAAATACAAAGTTATTACTAGGTTTTAAGAAAATTTAATAACATGTTTATGTACAATAGGGGATAGATTAAATTAGAAGTTCAACAAAAGTCAGAAGCTAGGATTTGCAAATGAGCAGACACATGAGAAGCCTCAAGAAATTCTCCAAAACCCTAGGACTTGGCTCCTCCCTCTGCAACTGGCTCCTCGATTTCCTGACCCATCGACCACAATCAATAAGGATAAATAACACCTCCTCCACAATAGTCCTCAATACTGGGGCCCCACAAGGCTGCGTACTTAGCCCACTACTATACTCCTTATACACACACGACTGAGTGGCAGAATTTGGCTCCAACTCTGACTTCTGATGGCGGCGACATGCTGAGCGGATGCACATCAGGTGGCTCTCCTGCCAAACGAACCCAACAAAGGTAATTTATCGAGAATTTCAGCTTAAAAATCCCACCAAGACCCAGCCAAAGGCGAAAGGCACACAAAAGGAATATGCCTGGAAATAGTAATTTGAGAGAATGGCGAGATGTAAGGAGCAGCAGTGAAGGAAAAGGGCAGGAGCTGCGGGCGCGCAGGCAGACGGCCCCACGAAGATGACGGTCTGAACAGCGGAGCAGGAACAGGATGCGGCAACCATTCAACCATTCCCCCCCCCCCCCCCCTCCCCCCGCAAAGGGGGCAGAATGGAGAAGCGTGCTGAAAAGGGAGCTAAACACCATAAAGAAGGGGATCAGGGAGGAGCTCCACACGATGATGAAGGAGGTGATGTCGAAGGCGACAAACCAAATGCACCGAACCATCAAAGGCCTGGGAAAGAAGGTGGAGGTTTTTTAAAAAACAAGGTGGATGAGGAACCAAAGGACTGCGCAACCTGGGGGAGGGGGGGGGGCAGGAAGGTGGAGAGACCACAAAAAGAAGAGAAGCGAAGAGGAGAGCCCCCCCCCCCTGAAAATAAAAACAAAGCTCAGCTGAAGCTGACAGGGGGAGGGGGGAAGGGATAGGGGGAGTATGCAAGGGTGGGGGGGCAGGAGAGACCATAGACCGACCCAGAGGGCAGCGAAATGTATATAGAACCAATTAAAAGAAAGACAAAATAAACCTTTCTGTACAATAAAGTAAATTAACGCGGGTAAGAAAAATGTGATGTGTATATATACAATTGTTTATAAATATGAGAAATGCCAATAAAAAGCTTTTAAAAAAAAAAAAAAAAACAGAATTTGGCTCCAACACTATCTACCAGTTTGCTGATGACACAACCGTAATGGGTTGGATCTCAAACAATGATGAGTCAGAGTCCAGGAGCGAGATTAGTGGCATGGTGTAATGACAACAATCTTTCCATCAATGTCAGCAAAACTAAAGAGCTGGTGATTGACTTCAGGAAGCAAAGTATTGTACACACCCCTGTCTGCATCAATGGTGCCGAGGTAGAGATGGTTGAAAGCTTCAAATTCCTAGGTGTGCACATCACCAACAATCTGTCCTGGTCTACCCACGTCAACACTACGAACTAGAAAACACAACAGCGCCTATACTTCCTCAGGAAACTAAGGAAATTTGACATGCCCACATTGACTCAGCGTTTTTTTCAGATGCATCATAGAAAGCATCCTATCTGGCTGCATTGCAGCCTGGCATGGCAACTGCTCGGCCCAAGATCGTAAGAAACTACACCAAGTCGTGAGCACAGCCCAGTCCATCACGCAGACCTGTCGCCCATCCATTGACTCTCCTCGGGAAAGCAGGCAGCATAATCAAAGACCCCTCCACCGGGGTTATTCTCTGTTTAAACTTCTTCCATCGGGCAGGACATAGAAAAGTCTGAGAGCTTGCACTAACGGGTTCAAAAACAGCTTCTTCCCCGCTGTTACCAGACTCCTGAATGACCCTCTTATGGACTGAACTGATCGCTTCATACAGCATCTCTACTGAGTAGCGCTACACTCCAAATTCTTCACCCGATGCCAGCACCTATGTATTCGCATTGTGTATTTAGGTTTTTCATGTATGGAACGACCTGTCTAGACTGTACACAGAACAATACTTTTCACTGTACCTCAGTACTCTTGACAATAAATCCAAATCCAATTTTGAAAAGAGATAAAAATGTGGAAGATAAAATTGTAACAGTCACCAATCCCAATGTTATACAATTTAGAAAAATATATGGTGCTTCAAGAATTATTAATACATGCAAGCGTTTTTTTAAATTGCATTTTAGGTGCTACCTTCCTGAATTAAGTAGGTTATATATTGGGCGACGAAGAAAAGCAAATGGTATAATTGACAGGAAAGTTTGTTGTTCCATGCTGTTGTGAAAATGCCACATCTTCTCATCCTCTCTGCTGGGCTGCTCCTGGGATATTGCCAATGGACAATGTCCGGGAATGGCTTGATAGGAAGCGGCAAAGCTCACTTGGAGTCAGGAGATGGCGAGGAACCATGTTACTGTTGTGTTACTGACTGAAAGAAGCAAACAATATGATAATACTAAGACTATTTGTAAGGCCGTGCATGAGTTGAGAATTGGAGTATAAAGACACAAGTTAAGCTGCAGCTATACAAAACCCTGGTTCGACCCTACTTGGCGAACTCTGAGCAGTTTTGGGCACCACACCGTAAGAAGGATATTTTGGCCTTGGAAGAAGTGCAACGTAGATTTATAAAAATGATACCTGGAGTACAGGGATTAAGTTACGAAGATAGATGACGCAAACTAGGCCTGTTTTCACTAGAATTTAGACGGTTAAGGGGTGGTCTGATCTAAGCATTCAAGATATTAACAGGGAAAGATAAACTACTTCCACTGTTTGAAGATTCTAAAACTAGGGCGCATAGTCTAAACATTAGGGCTAGACCGTTCAGGAGATATGTTAGGTTGCCCTTCTTCACACAAAGGGTGGTAGAGGTTTGGAACTCTCTCCCACAAACAGCAGTTGAAGCTGGAACAGTTGTTAAATTTAAATCTGAGATAGATTTTGTTAAGCAAAGATGTTGAGGGATATGGGCCAAAGTAAGGCCACATATCAGCCATAATCTTATTAAACGCCGGGGCATCCTTGAGGAGCTGAATGACCTACTCCTGTTCCTATGACTGCTCAGTTTTCAAGAAGCAGGATCATGAAGGAAAGGAAGAAATGTTTGTACGGTGCCATAAATTGAGTTTCATTCATTTCTAAGTGACTGCTATCTTTTTCTGGCTAATTCGATGGGGAATAACTATACTGTTGGTGTAGTTGAAAGTATTCAATGCTAGGGAATGTAGTAGAATGAAGCTGATCGCATCAGAAAACATCAATGGTCTTAAAGTATTTTTTTCTGACAGAAATTAACTATGTGCACGATAATAAATTCAGGCCTTGGTTTCAGCTAATATGTCAATAATAATTGGAATTTTATCTCATTTTGTAATATGTTGTACAACATAATCCTTATTATTGTTTGAAAGTACGGTAGCACAGTGGTTAGCACAGTTGCTTCATAGATCCAGGGTCCCAGGTTCGATTCCCAGCTTGGGTCACTGTCTGTGTGGAGTTTGCACTTTCTTCCCGTATCTCTGTGGGTTTCCTCCGGGTGCTCCAGTTTCCTCCCACAGACCAAAGATGTGCAGGTTAGGTGGATTGGCCACGCTAAATTGCCTTTAGTGTCCAGAAAGGTTGGGTGGGGTTACTGGGTTACGGGGATAGGGTGGAAGTGTGAACTTAGTTAGGGTGCTCTTTCTAAGGGTAGATGCAGACTCCATGGGTTCCTTCTGCACTGTAAATTCTATGATCTATGAAACCTACAACGCAACTTGCACTGGCTGCACAACACACTGCTGCAGAGTCTTTAAGTATCTCAGTAAATTTACATCCAGGACTTCCGGTGCTGGCCATGGAGTGAATGGTCGCACTTTGATGGCCCCTGCTCCAGGCGGATTTAAAAAAATCTTTCTCCTGCCTAAAAGTATTTCAGTGAAAAATGTACAGGAATGCCTGGGGAAGGTAATATTCCTCTGGTGTGGCTGATAGATGGATCCACGGACAAGGAGTGGTGCAAGAAAGAAAGAGCAGGGGGAGCAGGAGAGTCTTTGTGGTACACCACAAGTAAATATAACTGAGGATAAGGGGGGCGGGGAGGGGCGCTGCCTGCCCAGTGGTCGACACAGCAGTTGGTAGAGTTCCCAAATAATAAATTTCGGCAACAGAGCAAAGAGGCCCTGGGAGACCTAGCCAAGTTGATGGAACTGCTGAGATCTGGGATTGAGCGAGTTGAGCAGAGACTGAAGCCCCAGGGCAGGCTATCCAGAAAGTTGACGAGGCGGCGGGGGACCATGAGGAGCAGTTGGCCTCATTGGTGGCAGAGGTGGGAGTGATGAGGAGAACCAGGAGAGGTTGAGGGAGAAGGTGGAGGATTTGGAGACTCGCTCCAGGAGGAAAAACGTATGGATTGTCGGCATTGGAGATGCGCAGCCTGCTGTGTATGTGGCAAGGATAATGGAGAAATTGATGGGGCGGGGGGGGGCCTTCGATTGGCCTCTGGAGGTGGTCCAAGCACACTGGGCACTGAGGGGGTGGCTGCAGGTGGACGAGCCGCCGAGGGCAATGGTGGTGCGGTTGCGCCGCTTTCTGGACAATGAGAAGATCCTTCGATGGGCGAGACAGACCAAGAAATGTACCTTGGAAGGGAGTGAGCTAGGTGGGGAGTGAGCTGTGGGTGTGACAAATGTTGAATTCTTTACCCGTCAGTCTGGCCTCAATAAAACTTGAGATGGATTTGTAGGCATAGTATTATTTATTTTTAACCAACTTGCAAGTCTGACTCGCTTCACAAAAACACAGAACACAAGCTGACTCCAGGGTCTTCCGAATCGAGTGCTATTGGAGACAAAGGAATCTCTACAAATACATTCAAATTGCATCATGTGTCACATACACGATTCCCATAGGTCATCCTATACCCCTCCTGACCTGACCATACATCCTGGTTGGCTCACTTCTCATCCCTTCCTCTAGCCTCCTATTACCCAGCATCCTTTTCTCCTCCTTATCTGGACACCCCTCCCCCTTGCTTTGCCATGCGTTCTGAAATCCTTTGTCTGTGAACTCCCTAGAATTAGACCGGCCACATCTACATTACTGTAACTAATATATTTAAACTAACTATTTTATATCACATTCGTCATTCCCTCCTTTTATCATTTCATGATAACCTATCTATTCAATCCGTAGCTACGGCCCCTCATCTAAAAAGATTTGTCGCTGCATTTCCAATTCCTGTTGTAGCCCCCCTTCATCCGCTGCACCCTCGTGGATCCTAACAGCCAAGATTCTAGGGGCATCTATCTGTTCCAGTGCACCCCGCATTCTACCCATCACGCATTTAAGGATGGCCAGGCCCACAAAGATGCAGCCGAGTGCCGCAGCTAAATAAATGGCCATATTTATCAACCAGTCCTTCCAACCTCCAAATCCCCAGTTACCCCAAGAGCCAGGGTCCTACATTCCGTCCAGGTGATCCCGTATGCGATCCATAAATTTAGCGATGTTAGCGGTTAGGTCTTGAACTCCCATTATACACTTGCCCTGCACTATGGCGCATACCCCACCCTCACGGGCCAGAAGATAGTCAAGAGCATACCGATTCTGCATTGCAAACAACCGCAGCTGAGACAATTCCTTGGTTATTGCCCCGAGGGCTCCCAAGGTTTCATTTCCCAGGATGGTAAGGCCACAAATAAAATAATTCCTATCGCTGACCGCCAAGGAATCCCCCACACCTCCCAGTGTCAAGACGCTCAGAATTCCCCATCCGGCTGAGTGGCCCCGGTTGGGTGCGAGAACCTGAGGTTTTTTCCAGTTCTCGCAGAATTCAGCTGAGACTGCCCGGTGTGCTAACTAATTATGCAGCATCCACGCCGAGGGGCAGGGGACTGTGGTAGAGACTAGAGTCCCGATAGCAATTTGGCGGGGAAATGGGGGTGACAAAACATTGTGCCATTAAAAAGAAAAATAGTATCCTTGCTCCGTGTACAGGCTAGCATCACAATCATTATATCGGTTGCGTAGGGATCCCCCAGTAGCCCAGTTTATCCAGCTTTGGAACGCCCATTCGGGCCTCCCATCAATGCGGAAAGCCCTAGTCCCAACAGTGATATGAGAGACATTCGCCCAGCCACAAAGGAGCTGTAGGCCGGCGTTCAATGGAACGCAGGTGGTGTTGTAACAAACACATTGGCCAGACGCCTGGGTGATATGACACCTCCTATCCGTACAGGTGGGGAACAGACATGTTATGTTCGTTTCCACTTCTAACAGCAAACAGCCATACCCGTCACTGCTGAAACAATTGTCGTACGACCGGGAGTCCCTATTGGGAGTGAAGTGGCTAGGTATGTACGCCCTCCGCCGTTGCAGCCTATCATACTGTGAGTGGGAATTATCCCGAGGCAGGGGAAGGCAAATAGCCGGTGGTGCTGAACCCGGATCGTAAGGAAGAGTGACTTGCTCGGGCGGTGGCTCGGAACGCTGACAATGAACCACCGTTTGGAGAGTGCCCCAAACCGGTGAAACAGAAAATAACCTAGACACCGCTGCGGGGTTCGGCTAGCAGACAACCCATCCCTGGCCATACAAGCGGTGGTAAATCTGGTAGAAGAGATTCATACTACCCGGGTTTCCCTAGTCTGGGCCCTAAATGAATTAAGTGTATCTCCTGATAACCTACATTCTAGTTGTACTCCCCTCCTTACACGCCCCGTCCTCTCTCTAGTCCCCCTCTCTCTTTCACAACCTCTTCCTACCCTCTCCTGACGGTCTGATTTTTACCCTTATGGCACCAATCTTAACACATCCAAAATCAAATTTACATGTACTCCAAAAACAAGGCAATGTCCATGTAATGTCCCCTTCCCATCGCCGGGACCGGTGCAATTGCTTCATGAGTCCTGAAAGTGAGCTAGGTAATGGGGGCGGTGGCGGGTGAGCCGCGTGGACCTGGCCATGGAGCTCCTTGGGGACCTTAGTGAGGGCGAGAACATAGGTGGTCATTTCTTCAGTCACATGGCGAAACTGAACCAGTCTGGGAACATGCAGGCTCCAGGGAGTTCTAAAGGGTCTGCCAAAAAGGATTTTGGCAGGAGAGAGCTGGGCCGGTCCCGCAGGCATAACCCGCAGCTGGAAGAGGGCAACAGGGAGCAACTTAAGCCATGTCAGTCCCGTGTCTGCTCTTAATTTAGCCAATTTAGTTTTGAGGGTCTGATTGTGTCTCTCAACCAACCCGGCCGCCTGCGGTCTGTACGCACAGTGTAACTGCTGGCGTATGCCCAACTGGGAGCAGAACTCCTTGTTAATCTGTCCAATAAAATGAGGCCCGTTATCAGAACTTAACTGAGCTGGTATACCGTATCGGGGAATGATTTCCCGCATCAGAACTTTAACCACAGTAGCAGCTTTATTACCAGTAGTCGGATACGCCTCGACCCATCTGCTGAACACATCCACAATGACCAAAACATATTTATAACATTGACACCTTTCTAACTCAATGTAAACACCTGGAGCGTCTCAAAGGGACCAGTGGGCAACGGGGTTTGCCCCATACCACAAGGGATACCTTTGCCGGTGTTATATTGCTGATAAATCAAACACCGAGTGCTGACACTCTGAGCCAACCCCTGCATTTTAGCGTGCCACCAAGTGTCCAGCAACAAATCACTAGTTCCCCGAGCTCCACAATGAGTTGCAAAGTGTACACATTCGATGACCCATAAAGCCAGTACATCAGACATCCAAGTCTGATGTGCTGGCGTGGTCCATAAAGAGGAAAAAGAATCATATGTACAATCTAACCGTTTCCACATTTGTTTATCACTCTCAGGAGCGTCCTCCTGGAACCTTATGACGTCTTGGATGGTTGGCATTGGCTTGTCAGAAGCAGACCTAGTTACAGCAGATCGTTTAGTCTGGCTTAACATTTTAGGCACCATCACTTGCTGAATTTGCACGGCTGTCCGCGTTGCACAATCTGCTTGTACATTACCAACGTCAACTGGGGTCTTACCGTTTGTATGGGCAGCGCATTAATGACGGAAATCTGCGCGGGCATAAGGAGGGCCTGCAGTAGGTCATTAACTAAACCCCGGTGGGGTATTTCCGTGCCCGCCGAGGTAAGGAATCCCCTATTCTTCCAGAGCTGTCCGAAATCATGAACTACCCCGAAGGCGTATCGGGAGTCAGTGTAAATATTTACCCGACAATCTACCCCAAGTATACATACACGGGTAAGGGCAAAATGTTTGGCTTGTTGGGCTGAATAAGGGGTCTGAAAAGCGGCCGCTTCTAGGATCAGACCATCCTGATCTACGATTGCGTAACCGGACAGTCTCTGGCCAGTGGAGCTTATTAATGCACTGCCATCAACATGCATAATCATGTCAGGTTGTTCTAACGGAATATCACTCAGATCGTCCCTTATTGTGGTAGTTTCCTGAATCAAGGCTAAACAGTCATGGCCAGGTGCGTCTTCATGGACAGGGGGACCGCTAAGAAAACAGGCTGGATTGATAGTGGTACAGTATTTAAATGTCAGACGTGGATTGTTCAAAAGGTATATTTCATACTTATTCTGACAAGCTGCGGTAAGATGCTGAGTCTGCAGTTGCCCCAGTAGTGCGATGACCGAGTGGGAGCTATACACCGTAATATCCAGTTGGAGAGTTATATTGGCAGCAGCCTGCAAACTTGTATATCGCTGCCAAGATCTGGGTGCAAACAGGGTGGCCCAACGCCACTGGATCAAGTTTGGAAGAGTAATATGCTACGGTCCGGTGCTTGTCCCCATGTTGCTGGGTGAGTACCGCTGTTGAACATTCTTCCAGAACAGTACAGTATATCTGGAACGGTCGGTCGTACAAGGGCCTACCGAGGGCCGGTGCTTGTATCAAGGCCTGCTTCAGGCAACGGAAGACTTCGAGTACCTCGGTGGTGTGAGTAAAATTCCCCCCTTCACTAGTGTAAGGCGTCAGCAGCTTTGTATAGACAGCGATGTTTGGTATCCACTGCCTACAATAATTCACCATACCCAGCCAATGACGGACCTCTTTGGCTGTGGTAGGGGCGGGGAATTGGCATATTGGTTCAATCCTACTGGGTTCGAGACTTCTTTCTGTGGCTGTAAGTAAAACTCCTAAGAACTTGACCTTTGTCTGAGCCACCAGGACCTTTGATTGTGAAACAACATAGCCCAACGAGGATAGGTGGTTTAATAACTGGATCACATCATCCCTGTTACTGGGCTCGTCAGGACTCGCTACCAATATGTCATCTACATACTGCACTAGAATGGAACCATGCTCCAATGTCAAGGCCTGGAGTTGGGTCTGCAGACATCTGGAGAAGAGCGTAGTTGAGTTGACGAACCCCTGAGGCAGTCGGGTCCAGGTATACTGCTGTCCATTGTAAGTGAAGGCAAACAAATATTGGCTTTCAGATGCGAGTGGAAGGGCAAAGAAAGCGTGCTGAAGGTCAATTATGGCGAAGACCCGGGCTCGAGCTGGAATTTGAGCCTAACGGCTGTGCAATGGCATTGATTGAACGTAAATCCTGTACTAATCGGTACTGGTCTGGTTTGGCTGGTTTAGGCACAGCAAGTATGGGGGTATTACATTCTGATTGGCAAGGGACCAAAATACCCTGTTGCAACAGCTCTCGGATTAATTTATCTATAGACTGGGCAGCTTGGGGTTTCAGGGGGTATTGTCGAATGGAAGGCAGCTTCACATGGTCCTTAATCGTTACCTTAATAGGTGTAACATTTGTCTTTCCCACTTGTGATGGGTATTCCGCCCAGACCTGTGGATTGACATATTCCAAAACGTCACGTCCCCGGTGATGCTGAAGTCGAGTGTTAATCGTTTCAGGGACCTCAAAATATTTTATGGAAGTGCCGTCTGGCGTGACTTGAAGTGCGTTCTCTGTTGGATCTGAATGATCCACTGCCCTCCTTACCATAGGCCCCAGATCCTTGGCATGGTACTGTTCGTGGGCCTGACGTGTAATATGAGGGCCTACAGAAGCTGACTGTGGCCATAAATGTGGCTGTACCTTCTTTTCCCGTGACTGTGGCTGTAACCTTGACTGGCCATTCGGTCCCAATTAACGGCCGGTATTTGTCCTCCAACTCCCTGTTTTGTCCGGTTCTGTCATAGGCCAGGGTAACGTGGTGCAGTGAATTTTCAATGTCTAACGTCCACCACTGGGGAGTGATAGAAATATAGCACTGTTGTCTCATCCTCCATGATTGAACCGTTACCCCTTCGTCTCTGCACTCTAGCTGTAGCTGGAAGATACACAGTAAATCTCGGGCCAACAAGTTACAGTCCAATCCAGTAGTCACGACAAACTGATGATCCGCAGACTTATTCTCGTAAGTGACTGTCACAGGTTCAGAAATAGGATACTCATACACCTGTCCTTGGAACCCCGACAAATGCTAGGTATGGTCGGATAGTGGTAGTCGAAGTTCTGATTGCACCGAAGACATGGCTGCTCCAGTGTCGATTACAAATGGGCAGTGTTGATCTCCTATCTGCAGAGAAATAATAGGTTCCCTGTCCGATTGGAGAGTCCTTATGGCTAAATTAGCTAGTCAATCCTGTGTTGAGAAAGCGTTTGCCTGGGAGTAGTCAGTGTATCTCGTCTGTCCTCCCTTGGTGGGTACTCCCTCCTTTGGGTCGGGTTGTCTCCTTCTGCTGCCCGTCTTTTAAAGGGGCATTCCTGTTGCCAGTGATCTGCACGGCCGCAATTAAAACATGCATTGTTCCCTCTATATCTGCCCCGTCCTCTTTTCCCAGTAGACCAATGGCCCCTCAGAGGGGGCGGCAGTTGTGAAGCTGTTGGTGCATACGGTGGGCCATAAAGAGGAGCTGAGGGTCCATTTGGGTGGGTTTGATATCCTACCCCATGTTGATCCACCCACCCAAGATCACAATATTGGGGTTCCAGCTGGTAAGCCACCGTTTCTGCCGCTGGTTGGGGTCTCAGATCATCCTTTTTCATTACATACTCAGTCTTAATCTTTGTAACTGAGCCTCCTTCCTGGCCTACACCCTCCTTCCAATAAAATCTGACTGCCCTGGCCATTTGAGAAGGGTCGTTCTCTGTCCAATTCATGTTATTACATTTCACGGCAGTAGCCACGGAAGGTGGTAGGCAATGCATTAACATAGCACAATATTGAGGGGAATTCTGACCATTTTGGCATGGCAAGCCGCCTGACTGCCCACGGTAGATTTCATTAAAACATTCCAGAAATTCCTCTGGCTCTTCAGTCTTTTTAGGTTTGAGGTCTAAGATAGCAGAAATGTTTATGGGCTTTTGAAATGTGACATTCAACGCATTCAGAATTTGTGCCCATCTATCATCGTCCAAAGCATGGCCTTGCTGAAGTGCGGCGTGGCTAGCATAATTCAAGTGATTGAGATGATTGCGGTACTCTGCTGGGGTTAAAACCTGCTGGACCAGGGACCAGAGGTCCCTAGAATCACCTTGATAAACTGAGATGGTAGTTCTCAGATAATCCACAAAAACAGCAGGCGATTTCTTCTTGTCTGCGATTGCAGCCAGAATAGCCATCATCTCACTGGGTCTCCATGGGAAATAAACGTCTATTGTGGGCTGGGCGGCCGCCGTTACAGCGTCAGGATTTGGTATTTTCCTAATCGGCAACTGTCTCAGAGTCTCACTAGGGGGGCGCTCTAGCGGATTCCTCTGGCTCTTCAAAGACTTCGTCCTTCCCTGCCACTAGGGGGAGCTCCAGCTCCTCAGAACCATTCACATCCTCTTTCTTTGTTCTCATACTTTTCTGTCCTACCATATCGGTCTGAAGCGATCCAGGTGGTATGCTTGATTGTTTCTGGATAGGATCAGGCCCCTCTCTCACTGTCCGAGATCGGGTCCTAGAGCTAACTAGGCTTGTTGAACAGAGCTCCCCTTCTCTAACTCACAGTGAAGATGCTGAAATCGGACCAAGCTATCAACCGAAGGGGCTGGAGAGGCTGGCATGATTTGAATCTGGGGAGCAGTGACTGGATATAAATTATGATACCCTGGTGGTTCCGGAATTAGTGCAGATAATGCTCCTGGTGCAGTCGGGACTCTAGCTGACATGGTCCAATTTTCGAAGTCTTCATCTGCTTCTGTCAATACAAGGCCAGCCATTGAACTACGTAGCCCTTTTTCTTTTCGAGTCCACCCTCTCGTTACTTGCACGTTTTTTGAATGCACACTCCTTTTTCAAGATCTCCAGAGTTTTCTGGTTTCCCCCCCTTCACTAATTGGGATTCCCATTTTAAGGGCATTTTCTTGCCAACTTGATAACATGATCTTATCTCTTTCCTCTTGACAATATTGTCTCCATAATCCAATTAATTCTTTTGCTTTCATACTTTGGCTCTTTTTCCAGATTTTTCCCTGAATTTTCTTAATGATATCCAGGTCTTTAGTGCCCCCTAGTGGCCATTCGTCACCCAATTTGTTCCTTAAGGTTGCTGACATTTTCCTAAAATCTCTCGCTTTATCTGGATAAATATCACATACTATTTGCAATGGCGTGCCTGGATCATTCGTGTTATCCAAGCAATTCCCCATAATCTCAAACTAGTCCTCAAGACGGCGTTTATTCTACAGTCCAAGGATACAATTTTAGCTTGATCAACTATAGTTTCCAAAACACTCACACGTGGAATTAAATCAATTTCAAAACACACACACCTGGAATTAAACCATCATCCGATGTCCCAACAATTCCAAAACTACACACATATGGAATTAAACCATCAATTTTGATGTCACATCAATCCCAAAACTACACACATATGGAATTAAACCATCAATTTTGATGTCCCATTAATTCCAAAACTAGCCCAAAACTGAACCATCAATTATGAAATCCTATCAGTTAAATTTTCTAATCCCCAGACTGACCTTTGATTTTGTCAAGACGATCTTTCTGTACCAACCGCGAGTGACCAGACCAATCAGACCATAAGAAGAGGGGAAAATCAATGCGCGGTCATTTTCCAGCTACACATTGTGGGCCCTTTTCCACTTTCCTTGTCCAAAATCAGTCTAATTCTGATTTCGCGGTTGGTTGGTAACCGTCTTGAGATATCACGGGTTTCCGGCACCAAATGACAAATGTTGAATTCTTTACCCGTCAGTCTGGCCTCAATAAAACTCGAGATGGATTTGTAGGCATAGTATTATTTATTTTTAACCAACTTGCAAGTCTGACTCGCTTCACAAAAACCCAGAACACAAGCTGCCTCCATGGTCTTCCGAATCGAGTGCTATTGGAGACAAAGGAATCTCTACAAAATACATTCAAATGGCATCAAGTTTCACATACACGATTCCCATAGGTCATCCTATACCCCTCCTGACCTGGCCATACATCCTAATTGGCTCACTTCTCATTCCTTAACCCTGGCCTCTTGTTACCCAGCATCCTTTTTCCTCCTCTGCCAGACACCTCTCCCCCTTCCTTGCCATGCTTTCTGAAATCTTTTGTCTGTGAACTCACTAGAATTAGACCGGCCTACATCTACATTACTGTAACTAATATATTTAAACTAACTATTTATATCATATTTGTCAGGTGTATCAGGACCTGGGTGCGAAGCTGGTGAAGAGGAGGGCCGGGTTTAATTAGATTAAGGCTACCTCTTTGAAAAGGGGGCGAAGTTTGGGCAGCTGTACCAGGCCCGCCTGTGGGTGACTTTCTAGAAGCGAGAGCTTTATTTCGACATGCCAGAAGAGGCGATAAGATTTATGAGGGATAATGAACTGGCAGGAGTGTGAGGACACTGGACTTTGGAGGAGTTTTCTGTGCTTTTTAAAGTGTTGGCTGGTTGGCTTTCTGGGCAGGTTCTTACGCTGGAGCAAAAATGGTGCATGTGCCTTTTGTTAGTCTTTAGGGCTGACAGTTGGGTTGGTTGGTGGGGGAGGGGAACTGGAGGGAGGAAGGGTGGTTGGAGGACTTGGGCGAGGGCCACCATGCTAGCTGGGCGGGCTAGTTAATGGGAGTAAAGTAGGAGGGGTTACCAGGGGGAAGGCGTGTTTGAGTGTCAGGGAGGGGATTGTTGACATGGGTGTGGTTGCTGTGGTCCCGTTTGGAAGGGATCGATGGTGGTGGACATCTGAGGGCAGGCCTGGAGGGCCGGGGGCTGGCCCAAAAAGCAATATGGCTGATCAGCAGGGGAAGGGGGTGGGGAACCTTCCCGAAAAGACTGGTCACATAGAAGGTGAGGGGGTTGAATGGGCCGGTTAAAAGGTTGTGTGTGTTCACGCATCTGAGGAGTTTGAAGGCGGACGTGGCTTTTTTGCAGGAGACCCACTTCGAAGCTGGGGATCAGATGAGATTGAGAAACGGATGGGTGGAGCAGGTATTTTATTCGGGTCTGGATATGAAGATGAGCGGAGTGATGGTGTTGGTTAATAAGCGGGTTGCGTTCGAGGTGGGGAGCATTGTGGCCAATGCAGGGGATAGGTATGTGATGGTCAGTGGGAAGTTGGAGGGGATGCCAGTGGTTCTGGTGAATGTTTATGCCCCAAATTGGGATGACGTGGATTTTATGAGGCGGATGTTGGGGAAGATTATGGTCTCGGACTCTCATTGGGCGAGCAGGATGTTGGCGCACCAATTAAGAAAGCAGGAGGTGGTGAGGGAGATTAGTAGAGTTGGGGATGTTAAGGGCAAGGTAGTGATGGACCAGGAGGGGGAAATGGGGTGTTCAAGGTGTTTTATGAGAGGCACTACGAGTCGGAGCCCCCAACAGGGGAGGAGGGGCTGCGGCGGTTTCTGGGTTAGAGTTTCTCAAAGTGGAGATGGCGCTGATTCAGGGTCTGGGGGCCCCAATTGGGCTGAGGGAGGTGATGTATAGTGTGGAGCGATGCATTGTGTGGGACGAATGCAGACAGGGAAGGCTCCAGGGCCCGACGGGTTCCCGGCAGAGTTTTATAAAAAGTTTGGGGTGGACCTGGAGCCACTACTAGTAAGGGCATATAATGAAGCAAGGGAGAGCCCCCCCCCCCCCCCCCCCCACATTGCCGCAGACTTCCTTCTCCCTGATTTTATAGAAGGATAAGGATCCAGAGCAGTGTGGGTCGTACTGCCCGATATCACTATTGAACATAGATGCCAAGTTATTGGCGAAGGTGTTGGCATCGCAAGTTGAGGACTGTGTCCCGGGGGTGATAGGGGAGGCAGTTGTCGGCGCATGTGAGGAGGCTATTCAATGTAATTATGATGCGTTCGGGGGGTGGGGGGGACAGGAGGTGGAGGTAGTAGTGGCAATGGGCATGGAGAAGACTTTTGATTGGTTGGAGTGACCATATTTGTTGGAGGTGCTGGGGCGGTGCCATTTGGGGTGGTGGGGTCATGTTTCAGGAATTTGGGTATCCAGGTAGTGTGGAGCTGGGCGCAGTTGCATAAACTGAACTTGGCTCGGCTGGTGGAGCAGATGAAGGTGGATTTTAAGAGGTTGGAATGTGCTGTCGCTGGCAGGGCCGGCGCAGAGAGTGAAAATGATGATGCTGCTGAGGTTTCAGTTTGTATTTGAGAACCTCCCAATCTTTGTTCCCAAGTCGTTTTTTAGGAAAGTCAATGAGTTTGTGTGGGCGGGGAAGACCCCGCAAATGAACAAGGCTTTCTTGGAGCGGGGGCGGATGGGCTGGCGTTGCCAAATATGATGAACTATTATTGGGTGGCGAATATTGCTATGGTAAGGAAATGGGCAGTGGAGGGAGGAGTTGGTGTGGAAGCGGGTGGAGACAGCATCCTGCAGGAATACGTGGTTTGAGGGCTTTGTTGTTTTTGCCCTTTACCCTTCTCACCAGCCAGGTACTCCGTGTACCTCGTGATAGTGTTGGCCCTAAGGGCATGGGGGCAGTGGAGACAACATCTGTGGCTCGAGAGTGCCTCAGTGTGGGCGTAGATATGCAATAACCATAGGTTTGCACTGGCGGGGCTGGATGTGTGGTTTAGGAAGGCTGCAGACAGGGATTGAGCGCTTTGGCGACTTGTTTATAGGGGGCAAATCCGTGGGGCTGGAGAAAGTGTGTGAGTTGCCCGGGGGGAATGGCCTTGGGTTCCTGCAGGTTCGGGACTTTGTAAGAAGAGAGGTGTTGTCCTTTCCTGTGCTGCCGCCCCTGGGGTTGTCGGACAAGGTGCTGTCGAAGGACAAAATATTGGAGGAGAAGGTGTCAGATGCCGATAAGGAGTTGATGGAGAGGGAGAAAATCCTTGTGGGGATATTAAGCGTAAATGGGAGGAGGAGCTGGGAGGGCACGTGGGCGGAGGACTTCCGAAGGGTGAATGCGTCCTTGTCATGTGCGAGGTCAAACCTCATCCAGTTTAAAGTGGTACATAGGGCTCGTATGACAGTGGCGAGGATGAGTAGGTTCTTTGAGGGGGTAGAGGATAGGTGTGGGTGGTATGTGGGGAGGGGCCCTCAAATCACTTCCACATGTTCTGGGCCTGTCCGAGATTGAGAGGGTTCTGACAGGGGTTAACGGACATGATGTCCGAGATGCCAGTGGTGGAGGTGTTTCCGAGTCCAGAGCTGGCAATATTTGGGGTGTTGGAAGATCCGGGAGTCCAGGGGTGAGAGAGGCCGATGTTTTGGTCTTTGCCTCCCTGATAGCCAGGTGTAGAATTTTGCCAGGATGGCAGGACTCGGAGCCACCTAAAGCGGGAGTGTGGCTGAGTGACTGGGCAGAATTCCTGAGGCTGGAGAAGGACAAGTTCGCTTTGAGGGGGTCGGTAGAGGGGTTCACCCAGAGGTGGAAGCCATTTATTGATTTCCTTCGGGAGGTTTGAAGGGTCAGCAAGGGGGTGGAGTGGAAAGGCGGTCAAAATGGAAAAGGCGTTATGCGAGGTGGAGTTGGCGTCAGGGGAGCAGATGGGGTGTGGTTGTTTATTGAATTGTTTTGTTCTGCTCTTCTGATTCTTTTTCAATATGTGAAAATACCTTGAATAAAAATATTTTCATTAAAAAAAACTTGCATCCGGATAAATAAATGTAACACTTTAAACATTTTCTGTCAGCATTCTGATGTGTGCAAGCTTTCATAGGCGCTAGATTTAAATCACTCAATATAAACTTTAATTGTAAATATATTATGTATTCTAGTGTTTTCAGTTAATTATTATAACTTGAATCTGCTGACCGCCATTATTCCCTGTTTATAATCTAGTTCCAAAAGTGGAAAGTCTAAATTGGGTATGTTACTTCTGTTCTCCAACTGAAGATGCAGTTTCAAATGTAAAAAGTAGCCATATTTTGTTGAAAATTCATTTATGGGATCTAGGTGTTAGACCAGCATTTATTGCCCCTCCCCAGTTGCCCTTTAGAAGGTGGTGGTGAGTTGCCTTCTTGAACCGCTGCAGTCAGTAGTGACTTGTGGTCACTGTCAGTAACAGAACAAAAGTAGATGGAGGAAGGAGATAAAGAGGGAAAGGTGAAAATCGTCTATCATATTTTAAAAGATGCTCCAACCCTGGATTTTCTCATTTTCTAAGTCAGGATTTCACCAGTAAAGTTCCCAATTTTGGCAAGTCCACTCTTGAAATGAAAATGAAATGAAAATCGCTTATTGTCACAAGTAGGCTTCAATGAAGTGACTGCGAAAAGCCCCTAGTCGCCACATTCCGGCGCCTGTTCGGGGAGGCTGTTACGGGAATTGAACCGTGCTGCTGGCCTGCCTTGGTCTGCTTTTAAAGCCAGCGATTTAGTCCTGTGCTGGTCTTCCTGACCTTCCACAAATATATTTACTTCCTTTCTCCATTCCTTAATAAAAAAAAGTTTCCACTTTCCTGATCACCAAGTAACTGAAGGAATCAAGATGTCTCCTTGTGTCAAACTAACCATTCAGTCAGAAGGCTCTAGTTTTAATACCTGGGCTATGTTTGACCGTAAATGTTTATTTTGTGACGCTGGCTGAAATAGGTGCACGCTTGCCCATGTCATAAAATCATCACAGCACAGAAGGAGGCCATTCAGCTCATCAGGTACATACTGGATCTCTATAGAGCAACCCAATCTGTCACATTCCCCTGTTCTATCCACATGGCCTTGCAAGTTTGTTTCCTTCAATTGCTTTTTACCTTTTAAAATCATTTTGCATATTCACTTCCATCACTTTTGTAGGCAGTGAGTTCTCGATCATTACCACTCTACAATAAATGCTAGCCTCGCATCGCCCTTGCATCTCTTGCACATTCCTTCAGCTAATGCGACCAACTTTTCTTTGATTACCTTATCTAAACCTGTCATAAGTTTGTACACCTCTACCAAATCTCCCCTCAATCCTTTCACTCTAAGGTGAACAACACCAATAAATCACAGCTACATTCCCATGGTATTCCATTTAAATATTGTATATGCAATGGAAACCTATCACTTTATATTGTAATAAATGGCATGTGATCTTGACCTGGAAACCTCCTCTTTGATGCAATGGAGAAATAAAAGTATTGGAAGGTGGGAGAAACTTGCAAGCCTAATTGTTATCACTAAAATGTATGTGAACTTAAAACTTGAATCTAAATATATACATAGATTCCTTTTAATAAACTTTGTGCTTTTGTTACTCCAGTGAAATTATCAGTACCTGTAGAAGGATGTGCCGAGTAGTTTTTGCTTCATTCAGATTCATTTCCCAATATTTTGAATAGTCAAGTGATCACAGCTGAGTGACTGTTTATGTGCTGTTCAATATATCAAGCCCCACAGGAAAATATATGCTACAGCATATGCTGCATAGATTGTACAGCATTTGGTTTAAGCATCGCTTTTTTTATATTCGTTTATGGGATTTGAATCTTGCTGGCAAGACAGGCATTTATTCCTCATGCCTGATTGCCATTGAGAGCCACTGTTTTTATTAAGTCAAGGGATGTAGGGTTCGCTGGCTGGGCCAGCATTTATTGCCCATCCCTAATTGCCATGTTTGTAGTCACATTGCTGTAGGTCTGGAGTCACATGTAGGACAGATCAGGTAAGGACGGAGATGAGATTTTGCAACACTCAACAATGGTTTCATGGTTAAGTTAATGGCCGTGGACTTCCGGGTGCGGCGATGACCAGCTGAGTCGCACATTTCGGCAGCTCCCGGTGAAACGGACTTTTGGGCTCTTGATAGGAGCCCCAACGGCAATTTTGACAGCTAAAAACACTGTGCGGTAAACCAGAAGGGAATTCCCCCCCTGGATACGGATCAAAAAAGGAGGAGAAAGTGGCCGGATTGCAGTGGATCCTTTAGAACAGCGGCAAGGAAGGCAAGCAAAAACCAAGATGGCGTCGGAAGGTGGCAGTTTAACATGGGGCCCTGAACAACAAGAGTTCTTGAAATGCTGTGTGGAAGAGCTCAAAAAGGAAATGAAGAAAGAGCTGTTGGCCCCGATACTACAGGCGATCGAAGGGCTAAAGGAGGAACAAAAGACCCAGGAGCGGGAGCTTCGGGTCGTGAAGGCAAAGGCAGCCGAGAATGAGGACGACATACAGGGCCTGGTGGTGAAGACGGAGATGCATGAGGCACATCAGAAACGATGTGTGGAAAGGTTGGAGGCACTGGAGAACAATGCAAGGAGGAACAACCTGAGGATTCTTGTTCTTCCTGAAGGTGTGGAGGGAGCAGACGTCGGGGCATATGTGAGCACGATGCTGCACTCGTTAATGGGAGCGGAGGCCCCGGCGGGTCCGTTGGAGGTGGAGGGAGCATACCGAGTGATGGCGCAAGGACCGAGAGCAGGAGAAATTCCCAGAGCCATAGTGGTGAGATTCCTCCGTTTTAAGGATAAAGAAATGGTCCTTAGATGGGCAAAGAAAACTCGGAGCAGTAAATGGGGGAACGCGGTGATCCGCGTTTATCAAGACTGGAGTGCGGAGGTGGCGAGAAGGAGGGCGAGCTTTAATCGGGCCAAGGCGGTGCTTCATAAAAAGAAGATAAAATTTGGAATGCTGCAACCGGCAAGACTGTGGGTCACATATCGAGGAAGGCACCACTACTTTGAGACGGGTGATGAAGCGTGGACTTTTATTGTGGAAGAAAAACTGGAATGAGCGGGTTATTAAAAAGAACGTTTGAACAAAGTGGTGGGGCGAATGTGGGGGGCGAAGAGGGGGGTTAAAAAGGGGGGAAAGAGGAGTTTTATGTACTAATCTTGCGATGTGGTAACTTTTCTCTCTTCCACAGGTGGTGATGGGGGGAGGAGGGGAGGTGGAGGAGATGGGGCGTTGGCCATTGGGGGCGGGGCCAAGGGAGAAGCGCGGGCTTGGTTCCCGCGCTATGATAATCATGGCGGGAATAGAGAAGCAGGAAGGAGGGGGCGTCGCACGGTGCGAGCCGAGGTCACGGGGGGAAGCCGAGGTCGGCCAGAGTTTGCTGACTTCTGGGAGCAACATGGGGGGAGTAATTACACTAGCGGGGGATCTAACGGGGGCGGGGGGGGGTGGGAGGGGGGAATTACTGGGTTGCTGCTGCTGGGGAGAGGGGGGAGCTGGTATGGGAGGGGATGGGCGGGGGGGCACCGCCTGGGGAGATACAGCTGCGTGGGAACCAGGTGAGGAGCTGGAAAAAGGGGATGGCTAATCGACAAGGGGGGGGTAGGAAGCCCCCCAACCCGGCTGATCACGTGGAACGTGAGAGGGCTGAACGGGCCGATAAAGAGGGCACGGGTACTCGCACACCTTAAGAAACTTAAGGCAGATGTGGTTATGTTACAGGAAACGCACCTGAAACTGATAGACCAGGTTAGGCTACGCAAAGGATGGGTGGGGCAGGTGTTCCATTCGGGGCTAGATGCGAAAAACAGGGGGGTGGCTATATTAGTGGGGAAGCGGGTAATGTTCGAGGCAAAGACTATAGTGGCGGATAACGGGGGCAGATACGTGATGGTGAGTGGCAAACTACAGGGGGAGACGGTGGTTTTGGTAAACGTATATGCCCCGAACTGGGATGATGCCAATTTTATGAGGCGGATGCTAGGACGCATTCCGGACCTAGAGATGGGAAAGCTGATAATGGGGGGAGATTTTAATACGGTGTTGGAACCAGGGCTGGATAGGTCGAAGTCCAGGACTGGAAGGAGGCCGGCAGCAGCCAAGGTACTTAAAGATTTTATGGAGCAGATGGGAGGTGTAGACCCGTGGAGATTTAGCAGACCTAGGAGTAAGGAGTTCTCGTTTTTCTCCTATGTCCATAAAGTCTACTCGCGAATAGACTTTTTTGTGCTGGGAAGGGCGTTGATCCCGAAGGTGAGGGGAACGGAGTATACGGCTATAGCCATTTCGGATCACGCTCCACACTGGGTAGACTTGGAGATAGGGGAGGAAACAGGAGGGCGCCCACCCTGGAGAATGGACATGGGACTAATGGCAGATGAGGGTGTGTGTCTAAGGGTGAGGGGGTGCATTGAAAAGTACTTGGAACTCAATGATAATGGGGAGGTCCAGGTGGGAGTGGTCTGGGAGGCGCTGAAGGCGGTGGTTAGAGGGGAGCTGATATCAATAAGGGCACATAAAGGGAAGCAGGAGAGTAAGGAACGGGAGTGGTTGCTGCAAGAACTTTTGAGGGTGGACAGACAATATGCGGAAGCACCGGAGGAGGGACTGTACAGGGCAAGGCAAAGGCTACATGTAGAATTTGACTTGCTGACTACGGGCACTGCAGAGGCACAATGGAGGAAGGCACAGGGTGTACAGTACGAATATGGGGAGAAGGCAAGCAGGTTGCTGGCACACCAATTGAGGAAAAGGGGAGCAGCGAGGGAAATAGGGGGAGTGAGGGATGAGGAAGGAGAGATGGAGCGGGGAGCGGAGAGAGTGAATGGAGTGTTCAAGACACTTTATAAAAAATTATATGAAGCTCAACCCCCGGATGGGAGGGAGAGAATGATGGGCTTTTTGGATCAGCTGGAATTTCCCAAGGTGGAAGAGCAGGAAAGGGTGGGACTGGGAGCACAGATCAAGGTCGAAGAAGTGGTGAAAGGAATTAGGAGCATGCAGGCGGGAAAGGCCCCGGGACCGGATGGATTCCCAGTCGAATTCTATAGAAAATATGTGGACTTGCTCGCCCCGGTATTGACGAGGACCTTTAATGAGGCAAAGGAAAGGGGACAACTGCCCCCGACTATGTCTGAAGCAACGATATCGCTTCTCTTAAAGAAGGAAAAGGACCCGCTACAATGCGGGTCTTATAGACCTATTTCCCTCCTAAATGTAGATGCCAAGATCCTGGCCAAGGTAATGGCAATGAGAATAGAGGAATGTGTCCCGGGGGTGGTCCACGAGGACCAAACTGGGTTTGTGAAGGGGAGACAGCTGAACACGAATATACGGAGGCTGTTAGGGGTAATGATGATGCCCCCACCAGAGGGGGAAACGGAGATAGTAGTGGCGATCGATGCCGAGAAAGCATTTGACAGAGTGGAGTTGGGATTATTTGTGGGAGGTGTTGAGGAGATTTGGTTTTGGAGAGGGGTATGTTAGATGGGTGCAGCTGTTGTATAGGGCCCCGATGGCGAGCGTGGTCACGAATGGACGGGGATCTGCATATTTTCGGCTCTATAGAAGGACAAGGCAGGGATGCCCTCTGTCCCATTATTGTTTGCACTGGCGATTGAGCCCCTGGCGATAGCGTTGAGGGGTTCCAAGAAGTGGAGGGGAGTACTTAGAGGAGGAGAAGAACACCGGGTATCTTTGTATGCGGACGATTTGTTACTATATGTGGCAGACCCGGCGGAGGGGATGCCAGAAATAATGCGGATACTTGGGGAGTTTGGGGATTTTTCAGGGTATAAATTGAACATAGGTTAAATTTAACGCGGTTGGTGGAACAAATGGAGGAGGATTTCAAGAGATGGGATATGGTATCCCTGTCACTGGCAGGGAGGGTGCAGGCGGTTAAGATGGTGGTCCTCCCGAGATTCCTCTTTGTGTTTCAGTGCCTCCCGGTGGTGATCACGAAGGCTTTTTTTAAAAGGATCGAAAAGAGCATCATGGGTTTTGTGTGGGCCGGGAAGACCCCGAGAGTGAGGAAGGGATTCTTACAGCGTAGCAGGGATAGGGGGGGGGGCTGGCACTACCAAACCTAAGTGAGTATTATTGGGCCGCTAATATTTCAATGGTGAGTAAGTGAATGGGAGAGGAGGAGGGAGCGGCTTGGAAGAGATTAGAGAGGGCGTCCTGTAGGGGGACTAGCCTACAGGCTATGGTGACAGCCCCATTGCCGTTCTCACCGAGGAACTACACCACAAGCCCGGTGGTGGTGGCTACACTGAAGATTTGGGGACAGTGGAGACGGCATAGGGGAAAGACTGGAGCCTTGGGGGGGTCCCCGATAAGAAACAACCATAGGTTTGCCCCGGGGGGAATGGATGGGGGATATGGAATGTGGCAAAGAGCAGGAATAACGCAACTGAAAGATCTGTTTGTGGATGGGAAGTTCGCGAGTCTGGGAGCGCTGACCGAGAAATATGGGTTGCCCCAAGGGAATGCATTCAGGTATATGCAACTGAGGGCTTTTGCGAGGCAACAGGTGAGGGAATTCCCGCAGCTCCCGACACAAGAGGTGCAGGACAGAGTGATCTCAAAGACATGGGTGGGGGATAGTAAGGTGTCAGATATATATAGGGAAATGAGGGACGAAGGGGAGACTATGGTAGATGAACTAAAAGGGAAATGGGAAGAAGAGCTGGGGGAGGAGATCGAGGAGGGGCTGTGGGCAGATGCCCTAAGCAGGGTAAACTCGTCGTCCTCGTGTGCCAGGCTAAGCCTGATTCAGTTTAAGGTATTACACAGGGCGCATATGACTGGAGCATGGCTCAGTAAATTTTTTGGGGTGGAGGATAGGTGTGCGAGGTGCTCGAGAAGCCCAGCGAATCATACCCATATGTTTTGGTCATGCCCGGCACTACAGGGGTTTTGGATGGGGGTGACAAAGGTGCTTTCAAAAGTAGTAGGGGTCCGGGTCGAACCAAGCTGGGGGTTGGCTATATTTGGGGTTGCACAAGAGCCGGGAGTGCAGGAGGCGAGAGAGGCCGATGTTTTTTCCTTTGCGTCCCTAGTAGCCCGGCGTAGGATATTGCTAATGTGGAAAGAAGCCAAGCCCCCGGGGGTGGAGACCTGGATAAATGACATGGCAGGGTTTATAAAGCTAGAGCGGATTAAGTTCGTCCTAAGGGGGTCGGCTCAAGGGTTCACCAGGCGGTGGCAACCGTTCGTCGAATACCTCGCAGAAAGATAGATGGAATGGAAAAAAGAAGGCAGCAACAGCAGCCCAGGATCGGTTGGGGGGTGGGGGGTGGGGTGGGGGGGGGGGGGGGGGGGGAGGAACCAGAAGGACTCTCAGGGTTGTTAATATATACTGTATAATATGTATAGGTCGTTGCTACAGATAATTATATATTGGACTGTTAAATTATATTTTTGGAGAGTGTTACTTGTGATAAGGCAGTTGCCAATTAGGGTTAGTTTTCATTTTTGTTATTTATTATTTATTCATTTTCTGTTTATAAAATAGGTCATTGTTATTTGTGTTGCTATAATATTGTGTAAAGGATGCACAATGTACTGTGTTGGTTGACCAAAAATTTTCAATAAAACATTTAATTAAAAAAAAAGTTAATGGCCGTGGTGGGATTTGAATCCAGGTCCCCAGAGCATCAGTTTGGGTCTCCAGATTACTTGTCCAGTGATATTACCACTATATCACCATCTCCGCTTTGGTCTCTGTCATGTCGACCCACGTTACTTTTAGGAACGGTGCTCCAGGATTTTGACTCTGACAGTGAAGGAACAGGAATATAATTTTGAATCAGAATGGCAGTGTTGCCATATGCCTCTTGCCTTTTTTCTTCTAGGTCGTAGATGTTATGCATTTGGAATGTATTATTGAAGGAATCTTGGTGAGTTGCTGCTGTGTATCTTATAGATGTTACGCACTGCTGTTGATGTGCACTGATTATGGAGGGAATGAATGACTAAGGTAGTGGATGGGGCGATTATCAAGTAGATTGTATCAAGTTTCTGAGTGTTGTTGGAGCTGAATTCATCCAGACAGGTGGGGCGTATTCCATCACTCCATTTTTGCCATGTAGACGGTGGACAGGCTTTGGAGAGTCCTGAGGCAAGTTATTGGCAATAACTCACAGACTTCCCAGCCTTTGATCTGCTCTTGTAGCCACAGAATTTATGTGACTGATTCACTTAAGTTCCTGATCAATGCTAATGGTTTGATTCTCTTTCATTTTGGAGATACTCTATGTCTTGATGTGCGGGGACACACATAAGCAGGCAGGACACTCGGGGTGGGATCTGACGATAAAAGACTCCTCAAACTCAGAAGGTACGACTTTGACCTGGTCTACACGCCTGGCAAGGAGCTCATCATTGCTGAAACACTGTCCCGCTCCATCACCCTGCCTAGTGAACCACTGAACGTCATCCGGCAAATTGAGTCACAGGTTGAGTCACAAGTGCAGCTGTGTGCTCGCACCCTCCCGCACCTGATGAGAAGGTGATTCGTATCCACGAGGAGACAGCCAAAGACTCCCTCTTGCAGTGTGTTCTGCAACACCTCGCCAATGGCTGGCAAAAAGGGCAGTGCCCTCAATTTTTCAATGTAAAGGACAACCTGGCGGTGGTTGATGGCATCCTCCTCAAACTGGACCGGATTGTAATTCCACACAGTCTCCAGAGCTTGGTGCTCCGTCAAATCCATGAGGGCCACCTGGGCATGGAAAAGTTCAGACGCAGAGCCAGGCAGACTGTCTACTGACCCAGGATCAGCCAGGACATCGCGAACATGGTCCTTAACTGTGCGACCTGTCAATGCTTCCAGCCAGCACAGAGTAAGGAGACACTTCAGCAGCATGAAATCGAAACCTCACTGTGGTCCAAGGTTGGCATCGACTTCTTTCATGCAAATGGTCGTGATTACGTGTTAATCATTGATTATTTTTCCAATTACCCTGACATCTCGGACCCTCATCAAGGCCTGTAAGGAGACGTTCTCCAGGCATGGTATCCCACTTACTGTCATGAGTGACAATGGCCCGTGCTACAGCAGCCATGAATGGTCTATGTTTGCCAAGTCATATCAGTTCAAACACGTCACTTCCAGCCCACACTATCCGCAGTCAAACGGAAAAGTTGAGAAAGGGGTGCACATAGTGAATCAGCTCATCTGCAAGGCCGCGGATTCTGCGTCTGATATTCACCTTGCGCTGCTTGCGTACAGGACGACCCCACTGTCCACTGGCATGTCGCCGGCTCAACTCCTGATGAACAGGGACCTGCGAACGACACTTCCAGCCATACACGTGCCCAACCTGGATCACCTCCCAGTGCTGCAGAAGGTGCAGCAACTCCGAGACCGGCAAAAACGGGGCTATGATGCTCATGCCACCGATTTACCCGTGTTACCCCCGTCCGACACTGTTTGGGTCAAGATCCCTGATGGAGGCTGGTCAGCTCCAGCTGTCGTTGTTCGACAGGCTGGCCCCCGCTCGTATGTTGTGCGTCTGGCTGATGGTTCTGTTGTGTGACAAAACAGAAGGGCACTGCGCAAAGTTGCATGACCGCAGCCACATTCTTCTCCGTTTCCTTCTGTTGTTTTGCCACCTCCTGATACCTCGACCCACAAGGCCACCAGTCAGGCTTCTCCCGCCCATCAAGGCACTGTCGTCCCCACCACCACCTCTCCGGCGGTTGACCAGGATCAGACTCGAGCCACAGAGACTGGACTTATGAACATTTGTTCTGTTTGCTATGTTCTGTGTTCTCGCATTAGACAGCTGTTTTCACATGTACATATGTTCACATCCACTGCATGTATATATGTTAATATTGGCCTATTCTTGTAAATACGTTCAAACATGTCATGCTGACAAATATAAATTTCTTTACCCGTCAGTCTGGCCTCAACAAAAGTCGAGATGGATTTGCAGGTATAGCATTAGTTATTTTATTTGACTTGCAAATCCGATTCGTTTCTCACAGACACAGGACACAGAACAAGTCTCCTATACCCCTGGAAAACGAATGAAGAAGGAGACAAAGGGATTTCTGCAAATACATTCAAATGGCATCAAGTGTAACATACACGATTCCCATAGGTCATCCTATACCCCTCCTGACCTGACCATACATCCTGATTGGCTCACTTCTCATCCCTTCCTCTGGCCTCCTATTACCCAGCATCCTTTTCTCCTGCTTATCTGGACACCCCTCCCCCTTGCTTTGCCATGCGTTCTGAAATCCTTTGTCTGTGAACTAACAGAATCAGACCGGCCTATATTTACATTACAATAGCTAATACCTCAAAAGTAACTATTTTATATCACATTTGTCATTCCCTCCTTTTATCATTTCATGATAACCGAACTATTCAATCCATAGCTACGGTCCCTCATCTAAAAAGATTTGCCGCTGCATTTCCAATTCCTGTAGTAGCCCCCTTCATCCGCTGCACTCTCGTGGATCCTAACAGCCAAGATTCTTGGGGCATCTATCTGTTCCAGTGCACCCCGCATTCTACCCATCACGCATTTAAGGATGGCTGGGCCCACAAAGATGCAGCCAATAGTCACTGCTAAATACATGGCCATATTTATCAACCAATCCTTCTAACCTCCAAATCCCCAGTTACCCCAAGAACCAGGATCCTGCATTCCGTCCAGGTGATCCCGTATACGATCCATAAATTTAGCGATGTTAGCGGTTAAGTCTTGAACTCCCATGATACACTTGCCCTGTACTATGGCGCATACCCCATCTTCACTGACCAGAAGATAGTCAAGAGCATAATCGGTTCTGCATTGCAAACAACCGCAGCTACAAGACGCTCAGAATTCCCCGCCCGGCTGAGTGGCCCCGGTTGGGTGCGAGAACCTGAGTTTGTTTCCAGTTCTCGCAGAATTCAGCTGAGACTGCCCGGCGTGCTAACTGATTATGCAGCATCCACGCCGAGGGGCAGGGGACTGTGGTAGGGACTAGAGTCCGAATAGCAATTTGGTGGGGAAATGGGGGTGACAAAACATTGATCGCTGTGCCATTAAATAAAAAGAAGTATCCTTGCTCCGTGTACAGGCTAGCATCACAATCATTATATCGGTTGCGTAGGGATCCCCCAGTAGCCCAGTTTACCCATTTGGGCCGCCTAGCAATGCGGAAAGTCCTAGTCCCAATAGTGATACAAGAGACATTCGCCCAGCCACAAAGGAGCTGCAGGCCGGCGTTCAATGTATCCTTCACTGCTGAATCAATTCTCGTACGACCAGGAGTCCCTATTGGGAGTGAAATGGCTAGGTATGTACGCCCTCCACCGTTGCAGCGTATCTTACTGTGAACGGTAATTATCCCGAGGAAGGGGAAGGCAAATAGCCGGTGGTGCTGAACCCGGATCGTAAGGAAGAGTGACTTGCTCGGGCGGTGGCTCGGAACGCTGACAATGAACCACCGTTTGGAGAGTGCCCCAAAGCGGTGAAACAGAAAATAACCTAAACACCGCTGCGGGGTTCGGGTAGCAGACAACCCGTCCCTGGCCATACAAGCGGTGGTAAATCTGGTAGAAGAGATTCATACTACCCGGGTTTTCCTCAGTTTGGCCTCTAAATTAAGTAAGTGTATCTCCTGATAACCTTACGTTCTAGTTGTACTCCCCTCCTTACACGCCCCGTCCTCTCTCTATTCCCCCACTCTCTTCCACAACCTCTTCCTACCCTCTCCTGACGGTCTGATTGTACCTTTATGGCACCAAGCTTAACACATCCAAAATCAAATTTATATGTACTCCAAAAACAAGGCAATGTCCATGTAATGTTTCCTTCCCATCGCCGGGACCAGTGCAATTGCTTCATGAGTCCTGCATTGTCAATTAACCTGATGAATTTCCCTGAGTCGATACCATGCCCTCGTATATGGGGGCATCGAAGAACATCACCTCTGCATAAACAAAATGTCCTTGTAGTTTGGCTGGGGTTACAAATGTAGATAATCTTTCCCTTTTCCATGTCCGTCGCCGATGACACTCCAAGCGAGGTGAGGCCGAAGATCACACAGGCGGTGCGTAGCCACCCCATCATGCTCCACACCTGTAAAATAGCACTGGAGAAGGGAGGCAGGTTAATCTGTCCAAGAAAATGAGGCCCGTTATCAGAACTCAACTGAGCTGGTATACCATACCTGGGGAATGATTTCCCGCATTAGGGGCGAGATTCTCCGACCCCCCCGCCGGGTCGGAGAATCGCCGGGGGCTGGCGTGAATCCCGTCCCCGCCGGTTTCCGAAGTCTCCGGCACCGGATATTCGGCGGGGGCGGGAATCGCGGCGCGCCGGTTGGCGGGCCCCCCCGCTCGATTCTCCGGCCCGGATGGGCCGAAGTCCCGCCGCTAAAATGACTGTCCCGCCGGCGTAAATTAAACCACCTACCTTACCAGCAGGACAAGGCGGCGCGGGCGGGTCCTGGGGGGGACGCCGGGCGATCTGGCCCCGGGGGGTCCCCCCACGGTGGCCTGGCCCGGGATCGGGGCCCACCGATCCGTGGGCGGGCCTGTGCAGTGGGGGCACTCTTTCCTTTCCGCTCCCTCCAATGCGCATGCGCGGGAATCCCGTCAGCGGCCGCTGACGCTTCCGCGCATGCGCCGCCCGGAGATGTCATTTCCGCGCCAGCTGGCGGGGCACCAAAGGCCCCTCCCGCCAGCTGGCGGGGCGGAAATTCGTCCAGCACCGACCTAGCCCCTCAAGGTTGGGGCTCGGCCCTCAAAGATGCGGAGGATTCCGCACCTTTGCGGCGGCGCGATGCCCGTCTGATTTGCGCCGTTTCGGCGGACATCGCGCCGTTTCCGGGGAATTTCGCCCCTGAACTTTAACCACAGTAGCAGCTTTATTATCGATAGTCGGATACACCTCGACACATCTACTGAACACATCCACAATAACCAAAACATATTTATAATATTGACAACATTGACACCTTTCCAACTCAATGTAAACACCTGGAGCGTCTCAAAGGGACCAGTGGGCAACGGGGTTTGCCCCATACCACAAGGGATACCTTTGCCGGTGTTATATTGCTGATAAATCAAACACCGAGTGCTAATACTCTGAGCCAACCCCTGCATTTTAGGGTGCCACCAAGTGTCCAGCAACAAATCACTCGTCCCCCGAGCCCCACAATGAGTTGCAAAGTGTACACATTCAGTGACCCATAAAGCCAGTACATCAGACATCCAAGTCTGATGTGCTGGCGTGGTCCATAAAGAGGAAACAGAATCATATGTACAACCTAACCGTTTCCACATTTGTTTATCACTCTCAGGAGCGTCCTCCTGGAACCTTATGACGTCTTGGATGGTTGGCATTGGCTTGTCAGAAGCAGACCTAGTTATAGCAGATCGTTTAGTCTGGCTTAACATTTTAGGCACCATCACTTGCTAAATTTGCACGGCTGTCCGCGTTGCACAATCTGCTTGTACATTACCCACGTCAACTGGAGTCTTACCGTTTGTATGGGCAGCGCATTGATGACGGAAATCTGCGCGGGCATAAGGAGGGCCTGCAGTAGGTCTTTAACTAAACCCCGGTGGGATACTTCCGTGCCTGCCGACGCAAGGAATCCCCTATTCTTCCAGAGCTGTGGGTTGGCTGAAGTCGAGTGTTAATCGTTTCAGGGCCCTCAAAATATTTTATGGAAGTGCCGTCTGGCGTCACTTGAAGTGCGCTCTCTGTTGGACCTGAATGATCCACTGCCCTCCTTACCATAGGCCCCAGATCCTTGGCATGGTACCGGACGTGGACCTGACGTGTAATATGAGGGCTTACCGAAGCTGACTGTAGCCATAAATGTGGTGGTATTGTAACAAAATCGGCCATACCTTCTTTTCCCGTGACTATGGCTATAACCTTGACTGGCCATTCGGTCCCAATTAGCAGCCGGTATTTGTCCTCCAACTCCCTGTTTTGTCCGGTTCTGTCATAGGCCAGGGTAACGTGATGCAGTGAATGTTCAATGTCTAACGTCCACCACTGGGGGGTGATAGAAATATAGCACTGTTGTCTCATCCTCCATGATTGAACCGTTACCCCTTCGTCTCCGCACTCTAGCTGTAGCTGGAAGATACACAGTAAATCTCGGGCCAACAAGTTACAGTCCAATCCAGTAGTCACTACAAACTGATGATCTGCAGACTTATTCTCGTAAGTGACTGTCACAGGTTCAGAGATAGGATACTCACACACCTGTCCTTGGAACCCCGACAAATACTGCGTGTGGTCAGATAGTGGCAGTCGAAGTTCTGATTGCACTGAAGACATGGCTGCTCCAGTGTTGATTACAAATGGGTGATGTTGATCTCCTATCTGCAGAGAGATAATAGGTTCCCTTTCCGATTGGAGAGTCCTTATGACTAAATTAGCTAGTCAATCCTGTGTTGTGAAAGGTTTGCCTGGGAGAAGTCAGTGTATCTCGTCTGTCCTCCCCTTGGTGGGTACCTCCTCCTTTGGGTCGGGTAGTCTCCTTCTGCTGCCCGTCTTTTAAAGGGGCATTCCTGTTGCCAGTGATCTGCACGGCCGCAATTAAAACATGCATTGCTCCCTCTATATCTGCCCCGTCCTTTTCTCCCAGTAGACCAATGGCCCCTCAGAGGGGGCGGCGGTTGTAAAGCTGTTGGTACATACGGTGGGCCATAAAGAGGAGCTGAGGGTCCCTTTGGGTGGGTTTGATATCCTCCCCCTTGCTGATCCACCCACCCAAAGTCACAATATTGGGGTTCCAGCTGGTAAGCCACCGTTTCTGCCGCTGGTTGGGGTCTCAGATCATCCTTTTTCATTACATACTCAGTCTTAAGCTTTGTAACTGAGCCTCCTTCCTGGCCTACACCCTCCTTCCAATAAAATCTGACTGCCCTGGCCATTCGGGAAGGGTCGTTCTCTGTCCAATTCATGTTGTTACATTTCACGGCAGTAGCCACGGAAGGTGGCAGGCAACGCATTAACATAGCACAATATTGAGGGGAATTCTGACCATTTTGATATGGCAAGTCGCCTGACTGTCCACGGTAGATTTCATTAAAACGTTCCAGAAATTCCTCTGGCTCTTCAATCTCTTTAGGTTTGAGAGCTTAGATAGCAGAAATATTTATGTGCTTTTGAAATGTGTTATTCAACGCATTCAGGATTTGTGTCCGTCTATCATCGTCCAACGCATGGGCTTGCTGAAGTGCAGCGTGGCTAGCATAATTCAAGTGATTAAGATGATTGCGGTACTCTGCTGGGGTTAAAACCTGCTGGACTCGGGCCCAGAGGTCCCTAGAATCAGCTTGATAAATTGAGATGGTAGTTCTCAGGTGATCCACAAACGCAGCAGGAGATTTTTTTCTGTCTGGGATTGTAGCCATAATAGCCATCATCTCACTGGGTCTCCATGGGAAATAAACGTCTATCGTGGGCTGGGCGGCCGCCGTCACAGCGTCAGGGTTTGGTATTTTCCTAATCGGCAACTGTCTCAGAGTCTCACCAGGGGGCACTCTAGCTATTTCCTCTGGCTCTTCCAAGACTTTGACGTCCCTCCCTGTCACTAGAGGGAGCTCCTTCTCCTCAGAACCATCCCTTTCCTCTCCCTATGTTCTCGGAGTTTTCTGTTCCCCCTTATCGGTCTGAAGGGATTTAGTTGGTATGCTTGATTGTTTCTGGATAGGATCAGGCCCTTCTCTCGCTGTCCGAGATCAGGTCCTAGAGCTAATTGGGCTTGTGGAACAGTGCTCCCCTTCTCTCTTAGATAGTGAAGATGGTAAAATAGGACCCACGCTATCAACCGAAGGGGCTGGAGTGATTTGAATCTGGGGAGCAGTGACTGGATATAAATTATGATACTCTAGTGGTTCCGGAATTAGTGCAGACAATGCTACAGGTGCAGTCGGAATCCTAGCCGACCTGGTCAAATTGTCTTAATCTTCATCCTCTGTCTCTGTCAATGCAAGGCCAGCCATTGAACTATGTAGCCCATTGTTTTTTTTTAATGCACACTCCTTTGTCAAGATGTCTAGCGTTTTCTTTTTTTACCCTCTTCACTAATTGGAATCCCCATTTTAAGGGCATTTTCTTGCCAACTGAATAACATGATCTTATGCCTCTCATGTTGACAATATTGTCTCCATAATCTAATTAACTCTTTAGCTTTCATACTTTGGTTCTCTTTCTTTTTTATTATTATTATTTTTTTATTTATTTGCCTATTTATAACCAATGGCAATTTTTGCTACTTGGCAAAATTATTGAAAAGGTTCTAACAGTGTTCCTTTAAAACTTAAAACGTTTGAAAATTCAAATTGAATTACTGCAACCTGCAAGCTTAGCTCTGATCTCAGCTCAGAACTAAATTTACGATTTGCTAAACACAAACTTGTATAACTTTTACAACTTAATTAATTCTTTATCTTAACAATTTTTCTTTTAACAAGTTTTTCTTACATTCACAAAAATGTTGGCTGCTATCAATGAGGAAGCAGTTAGCTGCGGTGATGTATACCGGAGCAAAGTCAACTGTCATTTCCAGATTTACACTTTTTAAAATGGTGTCAGTGAGTTTCTTTAAGTTTCTATTAATTCACAAATAAAATGAGATTAACTTTATTTCAAGTAAGTAAAACTTAAGATTCTGGCAATTTCAATCAATTGCTTTCGAAAATAATAACTTTTATCAAAGAGGTAGAGAAACCCACTGGTTTCCTTTAATTAATTCAAAACGTAACTTTGCTGGAGTTCACTGACTCGAAGGAAAGGTATCCAATTACGCCACAAGCTTCCTGTTAACTCAAGCTGCTGTTAACCCTTTGAGAGACTTCTGCTTTAACTAACATGCAGCATCCAGTTTCTTTTAAAATTTATCGTTTCTCGCCACTTCAGTCCAAGGATACAATTTTAGCTTAATCAACTATAGTTTTAAAAACACTCGTGGAACTGAACCATCTTTCCGATGTCCCATCAGTTCATCAAAAACACTCGTAGAACTGAACCATCTTCCGATGTCCCATCAGTTCATCAACAACACTCGTGCAACTAAACCATCTTCCAGATGTCCCATCAGTTCCACAATTAACCCAAAACTGAACTATCAATTATGATATCCCATCAGTTTAATTTTCTAATCCCCAGACTGACCTTTGATTTCGCCGAGATGATCTTTCCGTACCAACCGCGAGTGACCAGACCAATCAGACCATAAGAAGAGGGGAAAAATCAATGCGCGGTCATTTTCCAGCAATACATTGAAAAAAGGGAGATGTCATGATTTGCGGACACACACATAATGATATACAGACAAGCAAGCTAATGGACACAGAAAACAGGACATGACCAATAAGCAGGCACTCGGGTGGGATTTGACTATAAAAGACACGAGGCACTCACACTCCGCCTCTTTCCATTGATGAACATCTAGAGAGTCAGTCAAGGGTGTTGTTTCAATTTCACACCCCCACCACGTGGCTAAGAGCTAGTCTGGTTCAGTCAGACAGAGTAACCACACTTAAGTTAGCAGAGAGTCGAACTCACAGAACTGTGCTAACTGTGCTATTAGTTCAATAAACCTGATTGAACTACCTTCAAGGTCTGAAGTATCTTTTTGATCTATGGTGCATCCAGTTGCAGCCAGTGTTATACCAGTGTACCTAACACGACACTCTTTGCTTGACATTTGTGTGTTGGGAATGCTGCTTGCCACTCCAGCCCAAGTCTGAGTATTATCCAGGTTTTGCTACATGCAAGCATGGATTGTGTCAGTATCTGAGGAGTTACAAATGGGACTGAACATTATACAGTCATCAGTGAGCATCCCCACTTCCAACCATATGATGAAGGGACAGTCAACAATGAATCAGCAGAAGATGATTGGGCCAATGATGCTCCCCTGAGTATGCAACAATGGTCTGGGGCTACCCAAAACCATCTTCCTTTGTGCTGGGTTATTTGATGAGTTCTGCATCACCTGTAACTTTCAAATTATGGTCTTTAGCATTGACCAGAGTCTGGCTTGTATGAGTAGAATTATTCATGTAAAATTAAGTATGGTATCTTGAGACTAATGTTGTGCATTTCTGTTGACACCAGCTAAGTAATCGTAGAAGGCACCAGCAGGGTTTTTTGCAGTTGGCTTCTGCAGGGATTTCAGATTGTGTTTGTATAAATAAATTGTATTCCTTTTAAATTAGGCCTCTTGTGACGCCATGTTTTCTGTTGCATTCCCATGAGTGACAGCTGGCGGGATGTCTGTCTGTAAGCAGAGTCATAGGAACATTCTATTTCTGATGACGTGTCAGCACCAAAAAGCTTATGTATGTAGCCAATAAGAATAGTACACGGTGTTGTACTGTATTTAAACTCCACAAGGGGTTAACCCATTTAAAATGTGCAGACGTGTGAAAGTACAGCTGCCATGAAAACATTTGGGACACAGCTAGTAACTTGACAGAGGGCTCTGCTTCATGGTTAGCAGAAAAGACTCCAATTAATTGCACTGAGACCTAAGTGGTTACCTGCACCAATGGGGGGCTCCTGATATGTTTGAAACAATTTTAGCAAATTCTATGTTTGATTGAATTGACACCAGTGGTTAGGCTTACTGATGGGGAAACCTGTGCTCATGATATAGATGAAAGGCGTAAAATTAACTTTATCCCTTAAGTTTTCACTAAAGTCAGGTAATGGTCTTAACCATTGGGAATTATCCTGTGCCAGTTATAATGTCTAGGAGGAAAGAACTCTCTTGGCTGCTTTTTTGGCGATGTCATTAATTTGGAGAGAAAACAGAACTGTTTCCTGATAGAAGTCTTGAGATTTGATTAATCTGTCAAGCCCCTTTCCTGAGGTATTATAGAATCAAAAAGGAGTTTTCATGGAAAGGAAAGGGAAAAAGGAAAGAATTTCAGAATGCCAAGGAAAGGAAAGAAATGCATGTTTAAATTAAAAGGGACTGTTGTTCTTGCAGGTCAAGACTATTTAATACAGAGCATATTATTTTGCTACTGCTAGTCACTTCATTTTAATTAAAATACGATAGAGCTTCAAAGGATTTAAGATGGAGTCTACTTTCTGAATTAGCATAGAGAAAACAGATTTGAAGTTGTTGAAGTGAATCTTCTAAAATTTTATTATCTTTGATTTAATTAGCTTTATACAGCACAATACAGTGTATTATAACTTTGACTCCATATTTCCACTGTTTTAGAATTCAGCTGCTGTAGCTTTTTAGACACTACGAAGAGCACCACATCCAGCCTGTTGCTCTGGCTGTGGAAAAACTGCCTCTGTGTTTCCCATAGAGTTACACTTCCTATTATAATCTACAGCGTAGAAAAGACCATGAAAGTCTTGGAATATAGCTTTTGTTCAGAAGGCTATATGAAAGTGAACGTTTTTCAATGAGGGTAAAACTGGAGGGAATGAGTGCATATTTGTTTTCGAAAAGGAGTTAAAATGTTGGTGTTCTGTAGCAGTTAAGGTGTCCCAGTCTCAAGCCTATAAGATCTAAAGACACAGACCTGTTGAGTGGAAACTTCAGTATAGCTGAGTTTGAAAGCTACATACATCTTTCTACATGTTGGTTAAAGTAAGTCACTTTTTGAATTGCAACTAGCTAATAAAGCATAATTTCAACTCTGGAGTGGAAGGCTCTGTTTTATCTCTAATGAGCAGATTACAAATTGCTCTGCGCACAGTTCAAAGCATGCTGGAGACGACCATTAATCTGTCCACTTCAAAGGCTCAGCAGGTGTTTTCTCTAGGTTCTCTGCATGGATCTACAGACAGTGCTCGAAACATTTAGAGTGAAGACAGCTTTAAAAAAAAAATGTACATTTACCTTGAATTATGTGATGGGGAAAAGAGCAAGCAATTGTGTTTGTACACTTGAGCCATTTAAGAATTGACATTGTGCAAAGAATGAATTAATGGCATGCTTTAAAAATTTCTATTTTTTTTTTTCATTGGACTGTTTTGAAAATTTGCCTGTAGTGCTGGATCACATTAGAGGCAGATCCTTTTGGTTGAGAATCTTATTGAGGGAAGGTAAACTCAAAAATGAAAATGTATTATTTTAAGATATTTTAATTCTCCAAATTTATTAGCTCTTGAAGTTATCTGTAGTACACTGCTGCAAAGAAGATGTTAGTTAATCTAACTAAATGGCAGAGCCAGCTGGAGGGCCAAAATGGCCTGTTGCTCTGTTCCTTTAATGTTCAGTTTCAGATACAAATTTACTCTGACTACTTGGCTAGTCCAGCTTTTATTCAACTTTTTTCTAATAGATATAAGGATTTGTTTTGGTTTCCCATTTTTCAACTTGCTATAAGATGCAAGGATATAGCATTGTCTTGATATTGTCTCAATCCTGCCCTCTACAGGAGAAGTTAAATATAATACAAGGATAAAGAATCTTCACTACAAGACTGATTAATCTCAGACTGTTGCCAGGAAGAGGAATAGAGTCTGTAGCTATAGGTTGGAGTTTGTGACGAAGCCTGAAGTAAATGACATCGGTATTCACAGTATTTAATTGCAGGAAACGTCTGCTTATCCAGTACTGGATGGCAGATGAGCAGTCTGATAATTTAGTAACAGTGGAGTAGTTGAAAGAGTTGGTGATGAGGTAGAGTTGGGTGCTGTCACTATATATATGAAAACTAACAGTGGGCTTTCATATGTTTCACCAAAGGACTGCGTGTAGATGAGATGTAGCAACAGCATATAATTTACATTGGGAAGAGGGTAATGGTTAATCCATTGTGTTTTGGTGAATCCTAACTCATTGAAATAGGAATAATATTTATTTGATGTCTTTTTTTTTGGTTTCTGTTCAAATTTGCATTGACCCAACAATTCTGGTAATGTGGTGGCACCTGTGACAAAAGTCAAGTATTTTTATCAGTTTTAGCCTCATGGTTACTTTAAGTTCTGTCACAAAACAGAAGGGTTAGGATTTTCTGCTGCTATGCTCACCAGGGTAATATGGGTGGGAATCATGGCTGGTAAGCACAGAAGCTGAAAACCCAGCCTGTATGCCATACTGGTTCACTTATTTATTGGTAAATGAGTTGTCATTTTAGCCAAAGTCGGAAACAAGGTCTGGAGACCGGTCCAATGAAAATACAGATAAAACCAGTTTTTCTATACAATATCCTGGGCGTATTACCAAAAGCTTAATTAGATACCAGGACTAATGAAAATGTTCACCGAGCTATAAGGAGCTGCGGAACATAAGAACGTAGAAAATAGGAGCAGGAGTAGGTCATTCGGCCCGTCAAGCTCGCTCCACCATTCAATGTGATCATGGCTGATCCTCTTGACTCAATGCCACATTTCCACACTCACCCCTTACCCCTTGATGCCTTTAGTGTACAGTGATTAACACTGTTGCTTCACAGCGCCAGGGAGCCGGGTTCGATTCCCGGTTTGGGTCACTGTCTGTGCTGATTCTGCATGTTCTTCCCATGTTTGCATGGGTTTCTTCCAGGTGTCCTGGTTTCCTCCCACAGTCCAAAGATGTGCAGGTAAGGTGGATTGGCCACGCTAAATTGTCCCGCAGTGTCCAAAAGTTAGGTGGGGTTGCTGGGTTACGGGGATAGGGTGGAGGTGTGGGCTTGGGTAGGGTGCTCTTTCAGGGGCCAGTGTAGACTCGATGGGCCGAATGGTCTCCTGCACTGTAAATTCCATGAAATCTATTTCCTTCTTAAATATATTAGTGACTTTTCTCCCACAGCCTTCTATGGTAGAGAATTCCACAAGTTCACCTTCTGAGTGAAGAAGTTTCTTCCCACCTCAGTCCCAAATGGCCTAGCCCGCATCCTGAGACTGACTCCTTGTTCTAGCGCGCACGCACACACACACACACACACAAACACACCCTGGGCCCAGCCAGAAGGAACAGCATTCCTACATCCAGTCTTGTCAGAATTGTATGCATTTCAATTAGATCTTCTTTCATTCTCCTAAATTCTGGTGAATACAGACCCAGTCGACCCAATGTCTCCTCATACGGCAATCCTGCCATCCCAGGAATCAATCTGGTGCACCTTCACTGCATTCTCTCTTTGTCAAGTATACCCTTTCTTAGATTAGGAGAAAAAAACTGCCCACACTACTCCAGGTGTGGTCTCACTAAGGTCGTTTACAACTGCAGTAAGACATCCTTGCTCCTGCACTCAAGTCCTCTTGCATTGAAGTCCAACATTTGCCTTCCTAACTGCTTGCTGTACCATGCCTGCCTTCAGTGACTGGTATACTAGGACACCCAGGTTCCTTTGTCAACATTTCTCAATCTATCACAATTTAAATAATACTCTGCCATTCTGTTTCTTTATCTAAACTTCACGTTTATCCATGTCATACTGCATCTGCCATGCATTTGCCCATTCACTCAACTTCACCTTGAAGTCTCTAACATCCTCCTCACCTATCACATTCCCACCTAGTTTTGTGTCGTCAGCAAACTTGGAAATATTACAGTTGGTACCTTCATCCAAGTCATTGACGTATATTGTGACTATGTGACTCACCTGAGAGAATAATCAAAAAATAAAAGTACATAAGGAGTGCAGGAAGGATAATAAAGAGCCAAGAATTAAATCTTTATGTTTAATTTATTCAAACATTGAGCTTTACTTTATTATTTCTCTCTATGGTACAGCAAGCTCTTCTCCTTGAACAGCAACGTATTCATCAACTTCGCAATTATCAAGCATCCATGGAAGCGGCAGGGATTCCAGTGTCCTATAGCGGACATCGTCCACTCTCCCGAGCGCAGTCATCACCTGCTTCTGCCACTTTTCCTATCTCTGTTCAAGAACCACCCAGTAAACCTCAATTCACTACAGGTAAGCACTTTTCCAATCCTGAATTTTTACCCCTGATCAATTTTACATATCCAGGTCTTTATCACTCTACCTATTGCAAAGTGTTTGAATTCTGCTAGAAGTTACATTACTACATTATGCTTGATGTGCTTATCGTTTAGTAGCAAAATATATGTGCCAAATATATTACTGAACTTTTTAATCAGAATTATAATCTTGATCTGCATGCTACCTATTAGCGGCATCTCCCAGACATGGTCAGTCGACTGAACCCAACACGGTCAGTTCAAGGGAAATAGGGCTGGGCAACAAATGCTGGCCTTTCCAGCAACATCCACATTCCAACAAAGAACATTTATCCCTCCCCCACCTTGTCTTAACCCACCTATTAAATGTTATATCACCCGAGCCTTTATAATTATCTCACTCAAGTATGCCATAGTACTCTTGGCTGCATCCCATTCTCCATCCTCAGACCTGTTCCAAGTCCTGCTCACCAGTAACCTCTGTCCTCCGATGCCTCATATTAAAAATTTTCTTCATCTTAGATGAAATCCCTTCAAAGTCTTGCACCCTCCCCCTGCCACCCATGTGTCTCTAATCTTCCCCAACATACCTCTACATTTCTCCAACTCTGGAATCACCCCATTCCCTTTACCCCACCGTTCGTGATTGTACCTTTAACTGTCCAAGCCACCCTGCGGTTGACACCCCTGCTCTGGAGATGGGCAATAGAGAGGTGGCAAGTTTAATGAGGGGATTTTAGAAGAGCATGGGGGTTTAGGCAGCTACTGGCACAATTGCCAATGTTGGTGGCTGGGGAATAGCAGGAAGCTGCTGTCAGAGGGACATAAGGGGTCGGGGACGTTTTTATTAAGAACAAATCCCACACTGGATAATGAATTTCTTACAGTGCAAAAATATCAAGTCATCTTACTGGATTAGTACTGGAGAGGATAGCTGCCTATGGTGTGTGAAAGGGAACTCTGACAAACTAGCCATTTAGATATGGGCAGAGCTGTAGAAATGCCAGCATAATGGGAAAAGATTTGTGACTGTTCAGGCCCTTGAAGTTGGGACGCATGGCAAAAGCTTGCACAAGTAGTTGTGGTTCTTGAAAAACATTGTTAAAGTATGCTTCTGAAAATTCCAAAGCCGCTACACAGTAGTGCACCAAAAATGCATGTTGCTAAATTTGCCAACTTGAATGGCTTCTTCAGAATAAGGGAGATATGGATCCTTGGGTTTAAAATAAATGAGGACTTCCTGACCTCTATGGAATTACAAAATAATGGTACTCAATGGCCAGGCTCTGACATTTAGAGCGCTCAATTTATTTTTCCAATTAAGGGACAATTTAGCGTGGCCAATCCACCTACCCTGTACATCTTTGGGTTGTGGGGGCGGAACCCAAGCAAACACGGCGAGAATGTGCAAACTCCACACGGACAGTGATCCAAAGCCGGGATCGATCCTGGGACCTTGGCGCCGTGAGACCGCAGTGCTAACCACTGTACTACCGTGCTGCCCCTCAGGTTCTCTGACATAATGGTATTTTTTAAAGTTTGGCAAAGGGAGAAGCTTTTACATTTACAGAACCAAAGGTTTCTTGACAGAAATACTTGAAAATAGGACCAGTGAATATATTTCGCTGAGAGAAAGAGGGCATCTTCCTTGATCATTATTACCCACCCAATCACCTAGATCAAGGAAATGAACTATCCAAAGCTCATCCATAAATCTAGCCAATGCTAAGAAGCTATTATAGTAATTCACTGTGGAGGCAGAGTCAGCTACAGAATCACATTAGTGTTTGGTTGCTTTCTGTAATCTGCCTGGATTTGAATCTGGTTGTGAAGCAACCCATTTACTTACACAGAACTAAAATTGGGGCCCAATCTCTCTGGCTGTGGGCTATATTTGTGCATCAAGGGTGTCAACAACATTCATGAAACTCAACACCATCCATGCCAAAACTGCCCAATTGATTGGCATCCTGTCCACGATGTTCAACATCCACTCCCTCCACCACCATCACACAATATCAGCAGTGTATGCCAGCTGCATGATTCACTGCAGCAATCATCAAGCCACCTTGGACAGCACCTTCCAAATCCGTGGCCTCTACCATTTAGAAAGACGAGGGCAGCAGATGCATGGGGCACCATCGCCTGCAAATTCCCCTCCATGTCACACATTTTCCTGATGTGGAAATATATCGCAGTTCCTTCACCGTCACTTGGTCAAATTCCAGGAACACTCTCCCTAACAGCACTGTAGGTGTACCTACACCACATGGGCTGCTGCAGATCAAGAAGACAGCGCAGTGTTACCTTCTCAAGGGGTATTTAGGGATGGAAATTAAATGCTGGCCTGACCAGTGACTTCCACATCCCCTGAAATATTTTTTTTAAAGCCCGTGTCACTGAAAATATGCCACTTAACTTGAAAGACTTGATTCTCAACATTGCGTCGAACATATTCGAGTTCTTTGATTTTTTTGTGTGTGTTTCAAACTTTACCACTATTTCATCTAGTATTCTAGTCACAGAATTGTTACGGTGCCGAAAGAGACTATTCAGCCAATCATGTATGCACCAGCTCTCCAAATGTGATCATGACTTTGTGCCTTTCCCCTGTACCCCTGCACATTGTTTCTATTCAAATAATCATCTCATGCCTCCTTGAATGCCTCAATTTAACCTACCTCCACCACACTTTCAGGAAGTGCATTCCAGACCCAAACCACCCATTGGTTGAAAAGAATACCCAGTTCACCTTCTTCCTGAAAGCTGTGGATTCATTGGTATGAGAATTTCATTATCTGACTTATTATGGCAGTTGATCTCTATCGATAGATCTACAACAGACCTCTAAACGACGTGAGAAACAAACTCACCAGTTGGGGAATCACCAGTCCAAAATCACCTTTTCCCTCTCAAACATGCTACATTTACTACATTTCACATCTCAAATTACCATGCATTGTATTCTGATTCGATAATTTCCGAAAAAGCTTTCTAATTTGTTGCAATAAATTAACACTTGACTGTTTCCATTGTCTCCCTGGGAGTTTTTCTCCGAGCGATTGGCCACTGCAATATTGTTTTACCTCCTGAGAACTATAGGTTCTCTTCCAGTACACCAGGCACAATGTACATTTTCTGTAGTTGACTGGAGGGTTGGCAGTTCTGTTATTAACAGTGGTTCTTCCTAATTAATGATCATATTTACATATAGCTAAAATTAGTAAACAGAAGAACATGTTGACAATCTATGAACGTCATTCCTGAACAAACAAGAATTTCACCAAATCTCCATTTCCTGTTATAGTCTTGTACCCCACAAGAAGATTTAGTTATATTTTACACTTTTTTTTTTTGCTCATTTAGTTCTGGTCTATTTTTTCTTGAATGCTTTCTTTTCATTCCTATAACAGGTCTAATATATGATACACTGATGCTAAAACACCATTGTACCTGTGGAAATACAAATAGTCATCCAGAACATGCTGGCAGAATCCAGAGTATCTGGTCTCGACTCCAAGAGACTGGCCTACGCAGCAAATGTGAGGTAATTTCCAGAGATAGCAACTCCTTGAAATAAGCCAATATGGAAACACACTTTCACTATCCTTGTTGAATAGTATAGGATGATTATTAGAAAAAGTTAAAATACAACCTTGGTCAAATGCAAAATTTAAGAATAATGTAAGGGTTTAGGTTTATCCAATTGCATGATCATATTACCTTTGAACTATTTTAAAGCTGTATGTAACTTATGCAGAGAAGAATTATTTTAACTTATCTGCATAGTTGAGTGTTAGTTATTAGATCTGTCATGGCATGTTAACTTGATTTAAATTGGTGGAATACGCTTCTGTATTTATGTTTGGGCATGTTGTAGGAAAACTGTTAATGGTGACTTAGGTAAATATGCCACATAGCATGTATAAATTTTATTCATAATGCAAAGATTTTTTTTCAAAAAAGCTATAATGACTGGAAATTGTAGGGTGGAATCTCACCATTTTTTTCAAGTGTCAGGCTCAGACAGAAAAGAAGTGTAGCTCTCCGTGTGGGGCATGATAGAGCCGACACCTTTAAAGGGCACCGATCGCTACCCCCCCCAAAACAATCATCTGAAGTATCATTGGCATTCTCCGCCCACTCAGTGCCCACTCCACCCCAACACAGACAAACTAGAAACTCCTCACCAATGGGACTCCCACGAGGGCCTGCCCCTGGCACTGATCACTGGCACAGTACCAGGGAACTTCCTGTGCAGCCCCCTCTGGAGAGAATTACATTTCCCAATTCTCTACAGATTTTCCACCTGCGTTGCCATTCTCACTGGTGGCAAACCTGGGCTGAAAATCCCCCCAATAAAGACTCATGCTGCTGTACCATTTCTGTTCACAGCACTAGAGTATTTTATACTGAGAAGTTTATAGATGTACAGTGGCCTTCTCTGAGCTGCTGAGTTCATGAAACTCAAGTGATTACTGTTTATATAGCCACTATCAGCTTCAAATGTGTATGATTTTTGTTGGGAACAACATGGAACTAGACACAGAGCTTCTGGATGTGGCATTTTCAGGATTGCAGGAATGTGGAAGCTGATGTACTTTGTTACTACAACTTGCTCTCTGGGGAATGTTTTAAAGTTTATTACATTACAGAACTGCCAGTAATATTAACGATCAAAACAACTATTTAAATCATCCAACGAATAATGCCTAACTGTTTGGCAATTTCTAGCTCTGGCACCAAAGCTGAAAGCATTGTGATCTGTGAGGAGGATAATGATAGACATCAAGATGCCCTCGACAGGATGGTGGAACTGGCAGGCACATGACAGATGGCGTTTAATGTAGAAAATTGTGAAGTAGTACATTTTGGTAGAAAGAACAAGGACAGGCAATATAAAATAAGGTTTACAATTCTAAAATGGGTGCAGGAGCAAAAGGACATGGTATTATATGTGTGTAAATGATTGAAAGTAGGAGGGCAGTTGAGAACTCAGTTGAATAACACATATGGAATCGTAGGCTTTATAGAGTACAAAAGCAAGGAAGTTCTGGTGAACCTTTACTTCAACTGAGGCTTGAATCAGCATTTTATATTATGTCCAGTTCTGAGCACCATACTTTAGGAAAGATATGAAGGTATTAGAGAAGATACAGAAAAGATTCAGAGAATTGTTTCCAGGATGAGGAATAGATTTGCCAAGCCTGGACTGTGTTCCTTGGAAGATAGAAGGTTAAGAGGAAATTTGATAAAGGTCTTCAAAATCATGAGAGTCCTAGACAGAGTAGATGGGGAGAAAGTGTCCTCATTGGCAGAAGGGTCAAGAACCAGATGACACACATTTAAAGCGATTGTCAAAAAAACCAAAGGCATTATGAGGAAAAATGTTTTGCCCAGTGATTGCTTAGGAGTGGCATTCACTGCCTGAGAGTGTGGTGGAGGCAGGTTTAAATGACTTTCAAAGGAAAGTTGGTAATTATCTGACAAGAAAGAAATTTGCAGGGCTGCAGGGGAAAAGTGGGGAAATGGGACTATGTGAATTGATCTTGCAGAGACCGGCACTGGGCAAAATGGTCTCCTCCTGTCCTATAACCTTTCTGTGATTCTATTTGGGCGAATCCAGAATTCTGTTATGAACAAATGACCAATTAGCTCTGACTTAGAAATCTAGAAACTAAATTCGCAACATTTTTGTCCAGTTCTCCAATTCTTTTCTACCCGCTGTTTATGTATATTTTTTCCTTTCTTTGAAGTCGCAATTCCTTCATACAGAAAGTGTTTTGAAGTATAAATGCATATATAAAAATAGGGTGACTGATAGTGTTCGCAGGTGTTCTTAGATCTAGAATATGGTTGGCTTGTTTACTTCATAACTCTCAGCACTAAATCTTGTGACTATCTATAAATTGCCATGATCAATGACTAGTATATGCGTTTTACCTTAAAATAGATTGTTTTTCCATATGTCATACTGTATGTGTGACAGACACATGCCAGATGTAAGACAATTAATACAGCAGATCTTTTTATCGCATTGCTTATGGTAAATCTGAGGATATGCTATTTTGTAAAGATGGGAGCATTATACTATATAATGCATCATCTGTTATTAGTCTGTTGCTGAGGTAGTTAAGGTGGCCTGCCCCTTAAGTGAACGCAGAGTCAAAGGTCACTTACTTTCATTTTTTTTTTTTAAGTTTAGAATACCCAATTATTTTTTTCACAATTAAGGGGCAATTTAGCGTGGCCAATCCAACTACCCTGCACATCTTTTTGGGTTGTGGGGCTGAGACCCACGCAGACATGGGGAGAATGTGCAAACTCAACACAGACAGTGACCCAGGGCCGGAATCGAACCTGGATCCTTGGTGCCATGAGGCAGCAGTGCTAATCACTGCGCCTCCGTGCCACCCTAGTCACTTACTTTCATAGCTGTAAATATTTAGCAAGCCTGTCAGCATCTGTGACGAGAAGGGCAGAGTTACCATTTCAGGCCAGTGACCATTATTTCAGATTTTTTTATTTCAAATTTCCAGCATCCGCAGTATTTTTCTTTTTTATTAGTTTCATTGCTGTTTGGTCGGGAAGTTTTCAGATGAGGATGTACTCATCAGTTTAAGTTGCAGCTCAGAAACACCAAATATTTGAGGAATTTTGCATCAATAGCCAAATATAATGTCTAGAGTGTGAAGTCTGCTAGTGATAGTTTTATAGAACAATATTGCATCTTCAATGGAGCGAATTGTGTATAGTTTAATAATAGGAAGGAATGTTCCACCATGTAATACACACTGTTTATTCTGCTATGTTAAAACACCGTCCTTTGAAGACCACAAAGCCTTAGACCATAAGACATAGGAGTGGAAGTAAGGCCATTCGGCCCATCGAGTCCACTCCACCATTCAATCATGGCTGATTTCAACTCCATTTACCCGCTCTCTCCATAGCCCTTAATTCCTCGAGAAATCAAGAATTTATCAACTTCTGTCTTAAAGACACTCAACGTCCCGGCCTCCACCGCCCTCTGTGGCAATGAATTCCACAGACCCACCACTCTCTGGCTGAAGAGATTTCTCCTCATCTCTGTTCTAAAGTGACTCCCTTTTATTCTAAGGCTGTGCCCCCGGGTCCTAGTCTCCCCTGCTAATGGAAACAACTTCCCTATGTCCACCCTATCTAAGCCATTAATTATCTTGTAAGTTTCTATTAGACCTCCCCTCAACCTCCTCAATTCCAATGAATATAATCCCAGGATCCTCAGACGTTCATCGTATGTTAGGCCTACCATTCCTAGGATCATCCGTGTGAATCTCCGCTGGACTCGCTCCAGTGCCAGTATGTCCTTCCTGAGGTGTTGGGCCCAAAATTGCTCACAGTATTCTAAATGGGGCCTAACTAGTGCTTTATAAAGCTTCAGAAGTACATCCCTGCTTTTATATTCCAAGCCTCGTGAGATAAATGACAACATTGCATTTGCTTTCTTAATTACGGACTCAACCTGCAAGTTTACCTTTAGAGAATCCTGGACTAGGACTCCCAAGTCCCTTTGCACTTCAGCATTATGAATTTTGTCACCGTTTAGAAAATAGTCCATGCCTCTATTCTTTTTTCCAAAGTGCAAGACCTCGCACTTGCCCACGTTGAATTTCATCAGCCATTTCTTGTACCACTCTCCTAAACTGTCTAAATCTTTCTGCAGCCTCCCCACCTCCTCAATACTACCTGCCCCTCCACCTATCTTTGTATCATCGGCAAACTTAGCCAGAATGCCCCCAGTCCCGTCATCTAGATCGTTAATATATAAAGAGAACAGCTGTGGCCCCAACACTGAACCCTGCGGGACACCACTCGTCACCGGTTGCCATTCCGAAAAAGAACCCTTTATCCCAACTCTGCCTTCTGCCTGACAGCCAATCGTCAATCCATGTTAGTACCTTGCCTCGAATACCATGGGCCCTTATTTTACTCAGCAGTCTCCCGTGAGGCACCTTATCAAAGGCCTTTTGGAAGTCAAGATAGATAACATCCATTGGCTCGCCTTGGTCTAACCTATTTGTTATCTCTTCAAAGAACTCTAACAGGTTTGTCAGGCACGACCTCCCCTTACTAAATCCATGCTGACTTGTCCTAATCCGACCCTGCACTTCCAAGAATTTAGAAATCTCATCCTTAACGATGGATTCTAGAATCTTGCCAACAACCGAGGTTAGGCTAATTGGCCTATAATTTTCCATCTTTTCTCTTGTTCCCTTCTTGTTGTTCCCTTAATGTTGTTAAGTTCACACAGGCTCAGAGTTTGCGCAGAATATAATTTTTGGTTGAGCAGAGAAATATGGAGACTAAAATATGCTCATCAGTTTCAGGTTGCACCCAGATAATGCAGCACTAAAAGATATACAGAGGCAAATTATTAGTTTTTGAAAGATTTCACATGTTAAGATGATACCGAAAAGTCATTTTGACTTTGGGCATCCATTGGCAACAGTTTACAATTTTTTTGTTCTTACACAGAATATGGGCATCATAGGCTAGGCTAGCATTTATTGTCCATCCCTAAATTACCCTTAAGAGGGTGATGGTGAGTTGACCTTTTTGGTCCACTGCAGTCCATGTGGTAAGGGTACACTTACAGTGCTGTTAAGAAGGGAGTTCCAGGATTTTGACCCAGTGTCTGTGAAGGAATGGAGATATCTTTCCAAGTCAGGATGACGTGTGGCTTGGAGCGGAACTTGCAGGTAGTGGTGTTTCTATGCATCTGCTGTCCTTGTCCTTCTGGGTGGTAGATGTTGTGGGTTTGGAAGGTGGTGTCAAAGGAACCTTGGTGAATTGCTGCAGGGTGACATACATTGCTGCGATTGTGAGTCTGTGGTGGAGGGAGTGAATGTTTACGGTGGGCCTCTTTGCCTGGGTGGTATCAAGCTTCTTGAGTTTTATTAGAGCTGCACTCCTGAGGAAATCCTACAGCGAAGTCCCAGGATTAAGATGATTTGAAATTCAATAAGTACAACTATCTTCCTTTATGCTAGGTATGACTCCAAACCTTTTTTAAATTTTAATTTAGAGTACCCAATTCTTTTTTCCAATTAAGGGGCAATTTAGAGTGTAGCCAATCCACCTACCCTGAACATCTTTGGGTTGTGGGGGTGAGTAATAGTCGCCTAAATTCGGCAACGCCAGTCCCCCTCTGTCCCTGCTGCGTTGCAGGAACCCCCTCCTTACCCTCGGGGCCTTCTCTGCCCACACGAAGCTCATAATGCTCCTATCTATTGTCTTAAAAAAGGCCTTAGTGATCAAGATGGGGAGACATTGAAACACAAATAGAAACCTCGGGAGGACCATCATCTTAATCGCCTGCACTCTGTCCGCCAGTGACAGTGGCAGCATATCCCACCTTTTGAAATCCTCTTCCATCTGCTCCACCAGCCGAGTCAGATTGAGCTTGTGTAAGGTTCCCCAGCTCCTGGCTATCTGAATCCCCAAATATCGGAAGTTTCTTTCCGCCCTCCTTAGCGGCAGGCCATCTATCCCTCTACTCTGGTCCCCAGGGTGTATTACGAAAAGCTCACTCTTTCCCATGTTAAGCCTATATCCCGAAAAGTCTCCAAACTCCCTCAATATCTGCATAACCTCTGTCGCCCCCCCCCCCACTGGATCCGCCACATACAGCAGTAGGTCACCTGCGTAGAGTGACACTCGGTGTTCCTCTCCCCCTCTAACCACCCCCTCCATTTCCTAGAGTCTCTCAGCGCTATGGCCAGGGGTTCAATTGCCAACGCGAACAGTAATGGGGACAGAGGGCACCCCTGCCTTGTTCCCCTATGTAACCGAAAATACTCCGGTCTTTGCCGATTTGTGACTACACTTGCCACTGGGGCCCCATAGAGGAGTTTAACCCAGCTGACAAACCCCTCCCCGAACCCAAACCTCCTCAGCATCTCCCATAAGTACTCCCACTCTACCCTATCAAATGCCTTCTCTGCATCCATTGCTGCCACTATCTCTGCCTCCCCTCTGCTGGGGGCATCATTCTCACCCCCAACAGCCGTCGCACGTTAACATTCAATTGTCTCCCCTTTACAAACCCTGTCTGGTCTTCCTGCACCACCCCCGGGACGCAATCCTCTATCCTCATTGTCAGCACTTTTGCCAGCAACTTGGCATTCACATTCAGGACCGAGATAGGCCTATAAGACCCGCATTGCAGCGGATCTTTATCTCGCTTCAGGATTAGTGATATCGTCGCCTCCGACATTGTCGGGGGTAGAGTCCCCCCTTCTCTGGCCTCGTTAAAGGTTCTTGCCAGCAGCGGGGCCAGCAAGTCCACATATTTCCTATAAAATTCCACCGGGAACCCGTCTGGTCCCGGGGCCTTCCCTGCCTGCATGTTCCCCAGCCCTTTAGTCACCTCGTCCACCCCAATTGGCGCCCCCAGGCCTGCCACCTCCTCCTGCTCCTCCACCTTCGGGAACCTTAGTTGGTCCAGAAACTGCTGCATCCCCTCTTTTCCCTCCGGGGATTGGGACCTATATAACCTCTCATAAAAGGTCTTAAACACCTCATTTACCTTCCCTACACTCCGCACCGTAGTTCCCGTTTCATCCCTAACTCCCCCTATTTCCCTCGCCACTGTCCTCTTACGAAGCTGGTGGGCCAGCAGCCTACTCGCCTTTTCCCCATACCCGTATCTCATCCCCTGTGCCTTCCTCCACTGTGCCTCTGCCTTCCCTGTGGTCAGCAGGTCAAACTCCGTCTGGAGTCTTTGCCTCTCCCTATATAGTCCTTCGTCCGGGGCCTCCGCATATCTTTTATCCACACTCAAAATCTCCCCCAGTAATCTCTCCCTCTCTTTGGCCTTTGTTTTCCCCTTGTAAGCCCTGATGGAGATCAACTCTCCCCTCACCACCGCCTTCAGCTCTTCCCATACTACCCCCACTTGGACCTCCCCATCATCATTGGCCTCCAGGTACCTTTCGATACATCCCCGCACCCTTCCACAGACTCCCTCATGCGCCAATAATCCCACATCCAGTCGCCAGAGTGGGCGCTGTTCCCTCCCCTAGTTCCAGATCCACCCAGTGCGGGGCATGGTCTGAAACAGTTATGGCCGAGAACTCCGTTCCTTCCACCCTCGAAATCAGTGACCTACCCAAAACAAAGAAATCTATCCGGGAGTATACCTTATGGACATGGGAGTAAAAGGAGAACTCTTTGGCCAGCGGCCTAGCAAATCTCCACGGATCCACTCCCCCCCCCATTTGGTCCATAACCCCCTAAGCACCTTGGCCGCTGCCGGCCTTCTTCCGGTCCTGGATCTCGATCTATCTAACCCTGGGTCCAGCACGGTATTGAAATCCACCCCATTACCAAGTTTCCTACCTCCAGGTCCGGGATACGTCCCAGCATCCGCTTCATAAATCCCTCATCGTCCCAGTTCGGGGCATATACATTTACCAGCACGACCTCCATTCCCTGCAGTCTGCCACTCACCATCACATATCTGCCACCGTTGTCCACTACTATATTCCTAGCCTCGAATGACACCCGTTTCCCCACCAATATTCTTTACGTCCAACCCTGAGTGGAACACCTGTCCCACCCATCCTTTCCTTAACCTAACCTGATCCGCCACCTTCAGATGCGTCTCCTGAAGCATGGCCACGTCTGCCTTCAGTCATTTTAAGTGCGCGAACACTCGGGCCCTCCTAATCGGCCCATTTAGGCCTCTCACGTTCCACGTGATCAGCCGGATTGCGGGGCTGCCCCCCCCCGTCGACTAGCCATCACCCACTCTGGGCCAGTCCCACGTCCAGGTCCCGCGTACCCACCAGTCCCCCAGGCGGCGCATTCCCGCCCCGACCACCTCTTCTCTTACCAGCTCCCTCTCGATCCCAGCAGCAGCAACCCAGTTATTTCCCCCCCCCCTCTCTTTCCCCCCCCCCGCCCCCCCAGGCTAGATCCCCAGCTAGCATGGTTACTCCCCCCATATTGCTTCCGAAAGTCAGCTGACTTCAACTGACCCTGGCTTCTCCCGCTCTCTCCTTGACCCCCCCCCGTGTGTGGAACTCCCATCCTCCTTGCGCCTGTCTTCCCGCCATCATCTCTCTAGCGCGGGAAAAGACCCGCGCTTTCCTAGAACCGTCCCGCCCTCTATGGCGCAGCTCCCCCTACAGCCCAGTTCCCATTCCCCATCCCCCACCTATGTCCCTTTTTTCCCCACCGGCGCCCACATTTCTCAGTGTGTCCCCCGTCAAAGACCGTACCGATAGAGTGAACCTCCCTTTCCCCAATTTACATTTCTATACATCAAAATTGTCGTTTCCCGCCCAACATCAGTCCCTCAGTTCTGGATGAAGGTCCATGCTTCTTCCGACGTTTCAAAATAATAGTGTCTATCGTGGTACGTGACCCATAATCGCGCCGGCTGCAGCATCCTGAACTTTACTTTCTTCTTCTGCAGCACCTCCTTGGCTCGATTGAAACTCGCTCTCCTTCTCGCCACCTCCGCGCTCCAGTCCTGATACACTCGTATCACCGCATTCTCCCATCTGCTACTCCGTACCTTCTTGGCCCAGCTCAAAACAACCTCTCTGTCATTGAAGCGGTGAAATCTCACGACCATCGCCCTTGGTGGTTCTCCAGCCTTTGGTCTCCTCGCAGGGACCTGGTGAGCCCCTTCCACCTCCAAGGGGGCCTCAGCTCCCATTAGCGAATGTAGCATCGTGCTCACGTAAGCCCCGCTGTCAGCTCCCTCCACTCCCTCGGGGAGACCCAGGATCCGGAGGTTCTTTCTCCTTGATCTATTTTCCAGGACTTCAATTCTTTCAATGCACTTCTTATGTAGCGTCTCGTGCGTCTCCATTTTGACCGCTAGGCCCAGGATCTCATCCTCGTTTTCAGTTACCTTCTGCTCCACCACACGGAGCTCTATCGCCTGGGCCTTTTGTGTCTCTTTAAGCCCCTCGATTGCCAGTAACATCGGGGCCAGCACCTTCTTTTTTAACTCCTCCACACACCTTCTGAGGAATTCATCCTGATCCGGTCCCCATGTCGCCCGGCCTCCCTCCGACGCCATCTTGCTTCCTTCTTTTCTCTCCTCTGCCGCTGCCCTCGAGGATCTTCCGTGATCTGACCACCGCCACCGATCTTTTTCCTGCACACTGGGGGGGGGGACTCCTTATTTCTTCACCCCACACCGGGTTTTGTCAAAAAAAAAATCCCGTTGGGGCTCTCAAAAAGAGCCCGAAAGTCCGTCGGAGCTGGAGCCACCGAAACGTGCAGCTTAGCTGAGCATCGCCGCAACAGGAAGTCCTCCCCACACAGACATGAGGAGAATGTGCAAACTCCACGCGGACAGTGACCTGGGGCCAGAATCAAACTTGGGTCCTCAGCGTCATGAGGCAGCAGTGCTAACCATTGCACCACTGTGCCGCCCTGGTATGACTCCAACCTGTGGAAAGTATTCCCCCTGTTGACTCTGTCAAATACTGCCTTGATGTTAAAGGCAGTCACTCTTGCCTCACCTCGAGATTATCTCTTTTGGCCATGTTTGGATCAAGAGAAACCCAAAATGAGTGTCGATGAGAATTAAATCTCATCCTTCATTTGTTTTTTTGTTTTTTAAAATATATTTATAAAGATTTTTTGACAACACAATTTTCTCCCTTTACAAACAATAACCACCCCCCATAACAAAATAACACTAAATCGCACTCTGAGAAAGATATATACATGGCAAAATGGTATATTTACATAGCTTTATACACTGGCTCTCGCCCGCACGTGCCAGTTTCCCCCACCCTCCATGTTATCTCCCGCTCATCCATCCCCTCAAACAGTCTCTCGTTTCACCCCAGGGTTGCTGCTGCTGCTGACCGGCCTTCCTCTAACGCTCCGCGAGGTAGTCTAGGAACGGTTGCCACCGCCTGTAGAACCCCTGCGCAGACCTTCTCAAGGCAAACTTAATCCTCTCCAACTTAATGAACCCAGCCATGTCGTTTATCCAGGCCTCCAGGCGAGGGGGCTTCGCCTCCTTCCACAATAACAAGATCCTTCGCCGGGCTACTAGGGACACAAAGGCCAGAATTCTGGCCTCTTTCGCCTCCTGCACTCCCGGCTCATCCACTACTCCGAATATTGCTAGCCCCCAGCTTGGCTTGACCCGGACTTTCACCACCTGAGATATTGCTCCCGCCACTCCTCTCCAGAACCCCTCCAGTGCCGGGCATGACCAAAACATATGGACATGGTTCGCCGGGCTCCCTGAACACCTTCCACATCTGTCCTCTACCCCAAAGAACCTACTTAACCTCGCCCCCGTCAAGTGCGCCCTGTGAACCACCTTAAATTGTATCAGGCTGAGCCTGGCACATGAGGAGGAGGAATTAACCCTACCCAGGGCGTCAGCCCACAAACCTTCCTCGATCTCCTCCCCCAGTTCCTCCTCCCATTTACCCTTCAACTCTTCTGCTAGGGCTTACCCCTCTTCTTTCATCTCTCGGTGTATTGCCGAAACCTTGCCCTCCCCGACCCATACACCCGAGATCACCCTGTCTTGAATTTCTTGTGCCGGGAGCAACGGGAATTCCCTGACCTGTCGCCTCACAAAAGCCCTCACCTGCATATACCTAAATGCATTTCCCGGGGGTAACTCAAACTTCTCCTCCAGTGCCCCTAGGCTCGCAAATGTCCCGTCAATGAACAGGTCCCCCATTCTTCTAATCCCCGCCCGATGCCAGCCCTGGAACCCCCTGTCCATCTTCCCCGGGACAAACCGGTGGTTACCGCTGATCGAGGACCACACCGAGGCTCCCACTGCACCCCTGTGCCGTCTCCACTGACCCCAGATCCTTAACGTTGCCGCCACCACCGGGCTCGTGGTATACTTTGATGGCGAGAACGGCAGCGGTGCCGTCACCAACGCCCCCAAGCTCGTTCCTTTACAGGACGCCATCTCCATCCTCTTCCATGCCGCCCCCTCTCCCTCCATAACCCACTTGCGGATCATCGCCACATTTGCTGCCCAGTAGTAGCTCCCTAGGTTTGGCAGCGCCAACCCTCCTCGGTCCCTACTGAGTTCCAGGAACCCTCTCCTTACCCTCGGGGTCTTATTCGCCCACACAAACCCCATAATACTCCTACTTACTCTCTTAAAAAAGCCCTTGGTAATCACGATGGGAAGGCACTGAAACACAAACAAAAACCTCGGAAGGACCACCATTTTGACCGACTGCACTCTACCCGTCAACGAAAGCGGCAACATGTCCCATCTTTTGAAGTCCGCCTCCATTTGGTCTACCAACCTCGTCAGATTCAATTTGTGTAGGGCCCCCCAACTCCTAGCTATCTGGATCCCCAGATACCGAAAATTCCCAGTCGCCCTCCTCAGCGGTAGGTCCCCTATCCCTCTTTCTTGGTCCCCTGCCTGTAATACAAAAAGCTCACTCTTCCCTACATTGAGCTTATAGCCCGAGAACTCCCCAAACTCCCTCAGAGTCTGCATGACCTCCACCATCCCCTCCATTGGGTCCGCCAAGTACAACAGCAGATCATCCGCGTATAGCGACACCCGATGCTCTTCTCCCCCGCGGACCACCCCCCTCCATTTATTAGACTTCCTCAGTGCTATGGCCAAGCGTTCAATCGCCAATGCAAACAACAGGGGGCACCCCTGCCTTGTTCCTCGGTACAGCCGAAAGTACTCCGACCTCCGCCGGTTCATCACCACACTCGCCACCGGGGCACTGTAAAGGAGCTTAACCCAGCTAATAAACCCTCCCCCGAACCCAAACCTACGCAACACCTCCCAGAGGTACTCCCACTCTACTCGGTCAAAGGCCTTTTCTGCGTCCATAGCTGCCACTATCTCCGCCTCTCCCTCCTCCGACGTCATCATTATCATGTTTAAGAGCCGCCGCACGTTAGTGTTTAATTGCCTGCCCTTTACGAATCCCGTCTGGTCCTCATGTATCACCCCCGGTACACAGTCCTCAATCCTCGTGGCCAGCACTTTTGCCAATAACTTAGCGTCCACATTGAGGAGCGAAATCGGCCTGTACGATCCACATTGCAGTGGGTCCTTGTCTCGCTTCAGAATCAAGGAAATTGTCGGCGGCAGGGTCCCCTCCTCTCTTGCCTCGTTAAAGGTCCTCACTAGTAGCGGGGCCAATAGGTCCACATACTTTCTATAGAACTCCACCGGGAACCCGTCCGGCCCCGGGGCCTTCGCCGCCTGCATACTCCCCAGACCCTTACTCAGCTCCTCCAACCCGATTGGTGCCCCCAAACCAGCTGCCTCTTGCTCCTCCACCCTCGGGAACCGCAGTTACTCTAGGAATCGTCTCATCCCATCTTCCCCCCCTCCCCCCCGGGGGGCGGGGATCTGTACAGCTCTTCATAGAAGGCCTTGAATACCTTGTTTATTTTCGTTGCACTCCGAACCATGGCTCCCCCTCCATCTTTGATTTCCCCTATTTCCCTCGCTGCCGTCCTCTTACGGAGCTGGTGTGCCAGCATCCGACTGGCCTTTTCCCCGTACTCGTAGGTCGCCCCCTGCGCCTTCCTCCACTGTGCCTCCGCCTTCCCCGTGGTCAACAGGTCAAACTCTGTCTGGAGCCGTCGCCTTTCCCCAAGTAATCTCTCCTCCGGGGCCTCTGCGTATCTCCTGTCCACTCGCAAAATCTCCCCCACTAACCTCTCCCTTTCCATGCCCTCTGTCTTCTCCCTATGAGCCCTGATGGAGATTAGCTCGCCCCTGATCACCGCCTTCAACGCCTCCCATACCACCCCCACTCGCACCTCCCCGTTGTCGTTGGCCTCCAAGTACCTTTCGATACACCCCCTCACCTTCCCACACACCACCTCATCTGCCAACAGTCCCACGTCCAGCCGCCACAGTGGGCGTTGGTCCCTCTCCTCTCCCAGCCCCATTTCCACCCAGTGCGGGGCATGGTCCGAAACGGCTATGGCCGAATACTCCATCCCCTCCACCCTTGGGATGAGCGCCCTACCCAGAACAAAGAAATCTATCCGGGAGTAGGCTTTGTGTACATGGGAGAAGAAAGAAAATTCCCTGGCCTGCTGTCTTACAAACCTCCATGGGTCCACTCCCCCCATCTGATCCATAAACCCCCTGAGCACCTTGGCCGCCGCCGGCATCTTTCCCATCCTTGATCTGGAGCGGTCCAGTGCTGGATCCAGCGCTGTATTGAAGTCCCCTCCCATTATCAGTCCTCCTACCTCCAGGTCCGGAATGCGCCCCAGCATGCGCTTCATGAATCCAGCATCGTCCCAGTTCGGGGCGTATACATTTACCAACACCACCCACGTCCCTTGCAACCTACCACTCACCATCACATATCTCCCTCCATTCTCCACTACGATAGTCTTGGCCTCAAATGACACATGCTTTCCCACCAGAATTGCCACCCCTCTATTTTTCGAGTCCAGTCCCGAGTGAAATACCTGATGTACCCATCCCCTTCTTAACCTAACCTGGTCCGCCACATTCAGGTGTGTCTCTTGGAGCATAGCCACGTCTGCCTTCAAGTGCGCGAACACTCGAGCCCTCTTCACCAGCCCATTCAGGCCCCTCATGTTCCACGTTATCAGCCGGATTGGAGGGGCTCTAACCCCCCCCCGCCAACTAGCCATCTCCTTTTCTGGGCCAGACCCGTGTCCGCGTCTCCCTCACCCTCCGGTCCCCCAGCCGGGGGACCTCCGTCCCGACCACCTCTTCTGTGTCCCATTCCCTTTCGGCCAGTGCAGCAGCAACCCTTTTCCCCCCCCCTTCCCGCTAGAACCCTGTCTAGCTTTTTTGATCCCCCATATCACTCCCGTAAGTCAGCTGACACCTGCTGACCCCGGCTTCCCCCGCCATCCCTTTGACCGCCCCCGTGTGGGAGTCTCCCCATCAATATACGTTCCTTCGTTCCCCTTCCCGCCATTCTTCCCGCGCGCGGGGGAAAAAAAACGCGCTTTCCAAAGCCTGCCCCGCCCCCTCTGGCGCAGCTCCTGTCGCGGCCTTGTCTCTCTCCCCCAGCCCATATAACATTCCCTCCGCGTGATTGACCCCCTATATACAACAACCATCGTACTTTAACCCTCAAACACCCCCCACCCTCACAAACCCTCAATTAGAGTCCAACTTTTCAGTTAGTATAAAGGTCAACGCCTCTTCGGGCGTTTCGAAGTAGTGGTGTTGGCCATTATGTGTAACCCACAGTCGCGCTGGCTGCAACATTCCAAATTTCACTCCTTTCCGATGCAGCACCACTTTGGCCCGGTTGAAACCCGCTCTCCGCTTCGCGACCTCCGCGCTCCAGTCTGGGTATATTCTGATCTCTGCGTTGTCCCACTTGCTGCCCTGCTCCTTCTTGGCCCATTTCAGGACCCTCTCTCTGTCCGTAAACCGGTGAAATCTCACCACCATCGCCCTTGGCGGCTCATTTGCCTTGGGCTTCCTCGTCAGCACTCGGTGCGCCCCTTCCAGCTCCAGCAATCCCGGGGGGGCCTCCGCGCCCATCAGCGCCCCGATCATTGTGCCCGCATATGCCGCGGCGTCAGCCCCCTCCACTCCTTCTGGGAGACCCAGGATCCTCAGATTATTCCTCCTCGACCTGTTCTCCAGGTCTTCGTGTCTTCCCGCCCACGTCTTGTGTAGCGCCTCGTGCCGCTCCACTTTCACCGCCAGGCCCAAGAGCTCGTCCTCATTCTCACTCACTTTGTCCTGGATCTTCACCTCGTGGGCTTTCTGGGTTGCCCCCAGTCCTTCAATTATTGCCAACATAGGCACCACCATCTCCTTACTCATCTCCTCGAAGCAGTGCTTGATGAATTCCTGCATCTCCTCTTTGTCCCCGGCCGCCACCATTTTGCTTGTTTTCCCTCTCTTCTCCCGCTGCTCCAATGCCACTTTTTTGGCCGTTTCGCTGCGGGTCCGGTCCATACAAGTTAGTAGGGGACCTCTCTCCTCACTTCCCCATGGGTTGGCTGTGAAAAAAGTTCCGTTGGGGCTCTTCTATCGAGCCTGAAAGTCCGTTTTCGCGGGAGCTGCCGAATCGTGCGGCTTAGCTCCGCATAGCCGCAACCGGAAGTCATCCTTCATTTGTTGACACAACTAAATGTAGCAAGTGAGAATTGTGTAAGACAACCTATGTTCAGTTTTATTCAGTGGCATAAGAAATAAAACTGGTGAAGTGATTCATTTGCAGCACTCAATTGGGATATAAACGAACAACATAGATTTACATAAACCGTCCATTGCCTATTGTAGGCACGTTACATTAGCTGTAGGAGATAACTCTGTATTGTCGTGCTAGAACCGGACTTTGGTGGAACTGGGACGTGGAGCTGCTTTAAAAGCCATTTTTTCAGTGACAAGAGTGATCAGCTACTGGTAGGGAAGTGGTAACTGATCATAAGACGTAGGAGCAGAAGTAAGCCATTCGGCCTCGAGTCTGCTCCGGCCATTCAATGAGATCATTCCTGATGTGAAATGATAATCATCAATTCCACATTCCCATCTTGTTCCATAACCCTTGATTCCCTTACTGATTAAAAAATCTGTCTATCTCAGTCTTGAACATACTTAATGACCCAGCCACTACTGCTCCCCGCAGGAAAGAATTCCACAGATTCATTGCCCCTCTGAGAGAAGAAATTCCTCCTCATCTCTGTCTTAAATGCACGCCCTTATCTGGACATTATCTCATTACTGTTTGTGGAACTTGGCTCTTTGCAAATTTACAGCTGTCTTTCCTGCATTGCAATAGTGACTATACTTCAAATGTACTCCATTGGCTGTCAAGCACTTTGGCACATCTGAGAGTGTGAAAGGCTCACTCTTTCATTAATTTGATTTTTCACACATCCACATTAGAAGTTTGTTGACCCACTTAGTACATTAGCAACCTATCCCATTGTGATATGAAACTTGACACAATCAAATATAAAAATAATTCAGAAATTAATTTGCATCTATGCAGGATAATGCTGCAAGTATGATGGATACATCTTATGCGAGGTGTAATGTTCTATAAATTACTTGTTTTTTAAAACAAAAATGGATTAAAGCAGTGATAATTCATTGATTTCAATCTGGGTTTTTGTTCTGGTTTGCACTCCAGATATTGAATTTTAACACGCCGCTGTGCAGCAATGCAATTTTGGATTTTATTTTCTTTGATTCATAATATTCTTCCTTGTCTGTTAAAGAAACAGTCTACACCAAGAAAGTAGTGTGACAGTTACATTTTAAAGAAGCCTTTGCTCTTGAAATAGTTGTGCGTTTCTATCAGCAGACCATTCTCCCAAGTCAAGTTATATTTTTGGATAGCTAACAGTGAAATGTAACCATTTCCTTTTTGTAGATCTATTTAGCAGGACATTCTTTCTGTCTGTCATTTATCCAGATTGGGTTGGATTGCCAAGCATACCTGCACTAATTATTATATTTTCCCCATGTTTGTTAAAATTAATGAGCAGAAGAAACATTTCAGTTTCCCCATATCCTGAATGTGGTAAAATCTACCGGGACTACTTTTCTATTCTTTTTAAATATATTTATTATTAATGTATTTGTTCGAACCATTCCTTTTCCAAAAAATAAGATTCTTTGAGTTGTCAATGTAGCCACTGATTCTTGTACCTGCATTATTAATTTAATTTTTCATGATGAGCTATGTGCAATATTGAAAAGGCATGTCAATACATTTACATATTCCCAAACCCAATATAGAACCTTGACCCCTCACCGCTCCCCACCCCAAAGTATTTTTGTTGAAACTATTTATAAAACAAAAAGGTTTTTAAAACATGTTGGCATCTTTAGTAATACCAATGATCTTCATCGGGTGAGACCATCACTTGGTTAGTTTAAAACTGAAACATATCGCTAAGTACAAACATATTTATAATGTGATTTGAAAGACCTGAAGCTCAGCATGATACTGGCACCAGTCCATCTGAACTTTTACCTACAAAAAGATTATACTGGTACATTATCGTATTGAACAGTAATCCCATATGGATGAAGTATAAATAGTAACAAAACAATGTTTGGTAAGATTTGGAATATATTATTTCCATGTGTCATGTATTGTATTGAATTATATGAAAACCTATATGGTTAGCACATCCCTCGAGATTTGCTGATCGAGTTACACCCACTGGTGGATTGGTCAATAAATAGAACATATTTTATATATCCCTCTGTGTATACTGTACTGTATTTTTGCAAGGAATTTTCAAAATTACCTTACTAACCTGCGTTACTGATTGTATTCTGCACAGTTTTCCTTCATCCAATAATATGAGGCAATTAATGATGTGTATATTGAACTGGTGTAATTCCTGACCAGGGTAAATAATTTGCTAATAGTTGAACATACTTTTTAATATCTTGAGATCTAATTTAGTATAAGGGAAATATTGCTTTGAATTAATATATTGCCATCTGTCGATGTATCTGAAAGGGGGACTGAGGGAACTTTGGCAATACCAGTAATGTATTTGTCACTATACCTCAAATACTTTATTGCAAAGGTTATGACATCTACGTTTGTCTTCCCAAAACCTCCATCCCCATGTAAACAATTTTGAATAATATGTGGTGAACCTCAAAAATAATTCAACCTCATGGATATATTTTATTTTATACCTGGCATATCTAAAGGAAAGAAGAAAATATATGATCCTGAAATATTGCAATTTCAAATTGATTATCGCTTTCTTAATAACTAGTTGATCTCCTGTAGCATTACATAGAACATGGAACATAGATCATACAGTGCAGAAGGAGGCCATTCAGCCCATCGAGTCTGCACTGACCCACTTAAGCCCTTACTTCCATCCTATCCCCGTAACCCAATAATCCCTCCTAACCTTTTTTGGTCACTAAGGGCAATTTATCATGGCCAATCCACCTAACCTGCACGTCTTTGGGCTGTGGGAGGAAACCGGAGCACCCAGAGGAAACCCACGCAGACACGGAGAGATGTGCAGACTCCGCACAGACAGTGACCCAGCAGGGAATCGAACCTAGGACCCTGGCGCTGTGAAGCCACAGTGCTAATCACTTGTGCTACTGTGCTGCCCCTATCACTTGTGCTACCATGCTGCCCTAATCACTTGTGCTACTGTGCTGCCCCAGTACCCATTGTACCCAGTAAATCAGAGGAACGACATCTCTCCCACATGTCTCTATCGTTATCATATTGCCGTTCACCTCTCTCACTGCTTGATTTTTTTCCTTTCGCTCCTCTTCTGCTTCTCTCCCTAACTTTGTTTTGCTTCTGTGTCTTCTTGCTGCCCCTTTCCTTTCAGATGGAGGATGTGGATGTTACATCAGAGAGAGGAACCACCAATGGCTGCAGGCAGCTTTTGGGTGAGAGTTGTGTGAAAAATATCCCTCAGCAGAGCAATTTCCATCCTCTACCGCAGACACATTCTCCTCATTGTCCACCCCCTCCCTTGCCTTCCCCACTCCTTCCTACCTGCCCGTCACTCCCATAACTGGTCATATCCTCTGATACTAAAATATTTTCTCAATCCTTCTATCGTTAACTACACTTATTCCACTGTCAGTTACTTCATATTTCTATCTTCTCCTCCCAACAAATCTTGTTAACTGCGGCCGCCCCCCCACCCGCCCGGAGGGTGCTGGAGATCTGAGGCTTCTCAAACTGTTTCCCATCCTCATTTACTCTACTTCCTCTCTCAACAATAGCTTGAAACAGGAGGGAACTGTCAGCTTGAGCAGGGGCAAAGCAGGAGTGCAGTTGATATTAACAGTGGGTGAGGGTTGTGCAACATTTAAAGCTTGGCTAGGAAGAGGGATACATTTAATATGTAAGATCAAAAAAAAATCATCTTAACATGATGAAAGGTTTACCTGGGGAAATCAGGATGCTGTTGGAGCTTTGGCAGAAGTTTCAATACAGTAAATGTATTTGAAACTGAAAATCAGAAGAAAAAAGTCTGAATTGTTTAAAGTGAATATTTTAATAGAAACAGCTTTCAGAAAAAGTAGACCATATATACTTGTACAGCACCAATATATGTAGTGACAACGTGGCGAATCTCTGACATGAAAGTATTCTTTCCTTTACGTTGAAGGTATAACTAGTCTGATAATGGGCTCGCCCATGCTCATGATTTCAGGGAGAGCTTCTGATTAAACTTGTCCCACATACTAAAATAATATATGGTAGTCATATTAGCTCCCTGTTTTACAATGCTAAATCCCATTCTGTTGAATAACCTGTGCCTTCCAGAAACTGCTACAGCAGTTTCAGTACAGTTCGACATGGTTAATGCTTCCTGTGGTATTGCTCAGAGGAAGTCAAACATTAGTGATGAGATTTTTATACCATTTAAAGCAGAATGAATTGTTCTTGTGCTAAGATGAGGCTGTATCCCTGAAAATTTACAATGTTGAATTACCCCTCAGGCTACAGGCCATATACCCAAAAACAGATGTCAGGTTTTCATGTTGTGATTGGTGAAGCTTTTATTTTTAAAGTCAACGGCTACAGACCTTTTGACTGCAGAATAAATAAAACCAATTTTACGGGTGGCGGAGCTTCCTTGTGCTTTCCTTTTTTTAAAAACATATTGGAAAAAACATAGCTAGAAATTAAGCACAATGCAGGCAATGGAAAGTATAAAACTTTATTCTAATAATTTCAGTGTGCAGACCAAATTGATTTGTGCAAAACCAAAAAGGATTTATTTCCATAAAGTTTAGTTTAAGGTACCATTAATTGTGTTCAAATTAGCAGGGGTTGATGATGTGTTGATGCATGAGGTTGTTTAAGCTTCTTCAGATATTTTGGAAATAGAGAAATATTATTGCAATATGTCACATAGATGCGCACCACAATTGGCTAAATCTAAACTTACTCTGGCTACTAGATATTTGATCCAAATACGCACTGAATTCCAGATTGCCAAATCATCTCTGTTACAGTCACTCCTGTTGTAGCAAACCTCTGACCCAAGTGTTTCTCTTTCATCTCTTTTTTCATTCCTCCACACAAGACCAATTACAAAGAAATTTCACCGACATAACTATATGTTTTAAAAATCGCAGAACTGTGTTCCAAAATAAATTTATTGGCTCAACTTTTCCCTGCTTTTGTTTTGATTGATTTACTGAATGAATATATGAGCTTTGGTATGAAATCTTTTGAAATTCTGTATATATAAATCAGCCAGTTTGTTGGAATTCCTTATCTTAAGACCATGAGACACAGGAGCAGAATTAGGCCACTCAGCCCATCGAGTCTGTTCCGCCATTCAATCATGGATGAAATTTTTCTCATCCCCATTCTCCTGCCTTCTCCCCATAACCCGTGATCCCCTTATTATTCAAGAACCTATCTATCTCTGTATTAAAGACACTCAGTGATTTGGCCTCCACAGCCTTCTGCAGCAGAGTTCCACAGATTCAACACCCTCTGGCTGAAGAAATTCCTCCTCATCTCTGTTTTAAAGGATCTTCCCTTTAGTCTGAGATTGTGTCCTTTGGTTCTAGTTTTTCCTGCAAGTGGAAACATCCTCTCCATGTCCACTCTATCCAGGCCTCGCAGAATCCTGTAAGCTTCAATAAGACCCCCCCCCCCCCTCATCCTTCTAAACTCCAGCGAGTACAGACCCAGAGTCCTCAACCATTCCTCGTACGACAAGCTTTTCATTCCAGGGAGCATTCTTGTGAACCTCCTCTGGACCATTTCCAAGGCCAGCACATCCTTCCTTAGACACAGGGCCCAAAACTGCTCTCAATACTCCAAATGGGGTCTGACCAGAGCCTTATACAGCCTCAGAAGTACATCCCTGATCTTGTATTCTAGCCCTCTCGACATGAATGCTAACATTGCATTTACCTTCTTAACTGCCAACTGAACCTGCATATTAACCTTAAGAGAATTGTGTACAAGGACTCCCAAGTCCCTTTGTGCTTCTGATTTTCTAAGCATTTCCCCATTTAGAAAATAGCCTATGGCTCCATTCCTCCTTCCAATGTGCATAACCTCACACTTTTCCACATTGTATTCCATCTGCCACTTCTTTGCCCAATCTCCTAACCTGTGCAAGTCCTTCTGCAGCCCTCCTGCTCCCTCAATACTACCTGTCCCTCTACAGATCTTTGTATCATCTGCAAACCTAGCAACTGCGCCTTCAGTTCCTTCTTCCAGATGTGCTGTTAGGTCATTTGGACATTCTGAATTCTCCCTCCATGTACCCGAACAGGCGCCGGAATGTGGTGACTAGGGGCTTTTCACAGTAACTTTATTGCAGTGTTAATGTAAGCCTACTTGTGACAATAAAGATGTTTATTATTATTAATGTAAATTGTGAAAAGTTGTGGTCCCAGCACCGACCCCTGAGGCACACCACTAGTCACCGTCTGCCATCCCGAAAAAGACCACTTTATCCCCACTCTCTGCCTTTTGCCAGTCAGCCAATCCTCTATCCATGCCAGGATCTTAACCCTTAACACCATGGGCTCTTAACGTGCTTAACAGTTTCCTATGCGCCACTTGTCAAAGGCCTTCCGGAAATCTAAGTAAATCACGTTCACTGGTTCTCCTTTCCCTAACTTCCTTGTTACCTCCTCAAAGATCTCTAATAGACTTGTCAATCATGACCTCCCCTTGACGAAGCAGTGCTGACTCAGTCCTTTAAGGACCTTTATCATGCACTTCCAAGTACTCCGCAATCTCTTCTTTAATAATGGATTCTAAAATCTTACCAGTAACCGAAGTCAGGCTAACCGGCCTATAATTTCCCATCTTCTGCCTCCCTCCTTGTTAAACAGCGGTGTTACATTAGCCACTTTCCTGTCCTCTGGGACCCTCCTATCTCCAGTGATTCCTGAAATATTCCTGGGCAGCACGGTAGCATTGTGGATAGCACAATTGCTTCACAGCTCCAAGGTCCCAGGTTCGATTCCGGCTTGGGTCACTGTCTGTGCGGAGTCTGCACGTTCTCCCCGTGTGTACGTGGGTTTCCTCCGGGTGCTCCGGTTTCCTCCCACAGTCCAAAGATGTGCAGGTTAGGTGGATTGGCCATGATAAATTGCCCATGGTGTCCAAAATTGCCCTTAGTGTTGGTTGGGGTTGCTGGGTTATGGGAATAGGGTGGAGGTGTTGACGTTGTGTAGGGTGCTCTTTCCAAGAGCCGGTGCAGACTCGATGGGCCGAATGGCCTCCTTTTGCACTGTAAATTCTATGAAATTATCTCCTCAGCTATCTCTTTTAAAACCCTGGGGTGTAGTCCATCCAGTCCACGTATCCAAACCCAGGACGAGATCTTGCAACTGTTCACGCCAGCAGGATTTTCTGGTCCTGCCGACGGTACAACCCCACAGATTTCCTGGCTGTGTGGGGCAGATTCAGCCAACTGCAGGTCACCTCTCACCACAGGGAGGCCAAAGAATCTTATCCATAATTGAGAAACTACATTCTAATTTATTGGGATTAAACTACTGCAGTCATTTTGGTGTAAAACAATGTATATAAGAATCCCATCTGCTAAGATACAGAGATTGAATATTAAAGAGGAATTCCAACCCATTTGAACAGAATACTTGAACAGCTTTTCTCTATTATGGTGATCAGAAGACTTCAACTAACTATAAAGTTGACTGCAAGCTACTTCAGTAAATGTAATTTTAAACCGACTTAACATAACTACAGCAGTGAAATTCTTTGGGGTATACATTTGAGAATCTATTTGTCTATCTAAATGGTACAGTGGAGCTTAATTAATGCACATTGTTCAATTTTATATAGTTTGTGTCCTAAATAGATTCCACTCAGCATATTTAAGCAGAACCGCATATGCCCCCTGCTGTTTGCACCTCTGGTAACAGTAAGATATGTTTCATAGCCAACAGGGGGCAGCAGGGGGCAGCAGTAATTTTGAATGACAACATCAGGATATCACCAAAACTGATGAGGGATAGTTTTTGATCTGTGCAAAAGATCATTTTAAAGATACCATACATATTTTCAGTTTTGAATTCCTGGAATGACTCTACTATTTCAAATGCAGAAACTGAGAATATGTGATTTTTATTTCTTTGGGAGGTGGAAAATCCATGTTGTTTTTTTTTAAAAAAAAGAACTATAAAGAACTTATTAATGCCAACTTTGCGCTTTTACAGAAACGGCCCCTTTAATGTGCTCCTCTCCTCCAACACATTATTAACTTTACCACAGGTACCATTGCTTTCAATTACACATTTCAGGCATATTCTGTTCAATTGTTTAGAACCGTATCTATCACTTTGGGGAATATTGTGAACAAAATGGCAATATATATTTTATGACTAAAAATACAATTAAAGGCATGTGCATGTCGCCTAGATTTACTTTAAGAGCATTCAGCAATAATGCACAATAATGATTGTTAGGGGAAAAACATTTTAATATGCTGATATGATTTCTTTGGCTTAGTCACAAAGTGATAGTGACTGCCTTTAGCTCCTGTGCCAAAGTGATAGTGACTGCCTTAAGTGTGAGCAGAAAACTTTCTTTCATAGCCACTATAAATTGACATTACTGTCTAGCATACAAATGCTTAGAACATTTATTGTAAAGTCCACAATGTACTTTTAGTGGCAATGTTAGTCTATTTAAAACAAACTGGTTAACACCAGTTAAAATAGCGGAGAGAGGTACGTGGTTTGCGTTTTCTCAAGAATCTCCCACTATGGTCATCCGTTACACTGTCCCTTAAGTGGGCACTTCATCCTCCAGGAACTATTCTATTCAGCTTCCATTGGATTTATTTCATTTTAATTTCCTAGCTGGGCAATGTCTAATTCCAGAACTGATTTTCGCTGTAGGGGTAACACTGTAGATTCCTTCTCTCTAGCTCTAATCTGGCCAAACCACTGTCCACGGTGGCTTATGTACACAATACTGGCATTAAGAGACTCTGGTGTGGCCCTCCACATCTGAGATACTGTTCTCGGCCATAACACTGTGGAAATATGGGAACAATCTTGACGTTGTAAAAGCATAGTTTGATCCGTTTACCAATATGAAAGCAGTCAAATCACTTGATCAAATGAGAGCTTTGCAATTCACTATATTTGCCTGTTGTCCTTTGCATATCACATCAAATGTTTATTATTTTCATTGTTGTCACACTCTTTTTTTTACTCCACCCCAGAGATGAGTTTACTGGTTTATTTGTGTAGAAAGGGAAAAATGTCAGGGATAAAAGATATTAATGTAGTAACTGTTACAACTCTGTAAAGACTGATAATTCAAAGTTGGTTAACAGTTGAAAGAATGACATGTCAACATTTTACGTTTTAAAACTTTTACTGTTACAAATTACTGAAACCACTATTGGCTAAACACTTTTATTTTTGTAGGCAACTTATTTTTTTTATAAATTTAGAGCATCCAATTATTTTTTTCCAATCAAGGTGCAATTTAACGTGGCCAATCCACCTACCCTCTGCACATCTTTGGGTTGTGGGGGCGAAATCCACACACACACGGGGAGAATGTGCAAACTCCACATGGATAGTGACCTGGGACCGAACCTGGGACCTCAGTGCCGTGTGGCAGCAGTGCTAATGACTGCACCACCGTGCTGCCCCAATAACTTATGCTTTAAATTACAGTAAAGGAGATTGCCCATTTAAGCTTTAGAACGACCAAAAATCTCCGACTATGATCATGCGTTACACTGTCCCTTAAGTAGACACTTCATCCTCCAGGAACCATTCTAAAATAATTCTCAGCTCCCAATGGATTGCTTTCTTTTTAATTTCCTAGCTGGGTAATGTCTAATCCCAGAACTGATTTTCTCTGTAGAATTATACTGTAAATTCCTTCCCTCTAGCTCCAAGCTAAGCAAATCTTCCAGCCTCCTTTTAATCCTCACAAACTCAATCTTCATGCGAACCTATGAATTAGGAGGTAAAGTAGGCCACTCCGTCACTTGAGCCTGTTCCATCATTCAATAAGATCATGGTTGATCTGAGTGTGAGCACTCACAAACGTTCTGCGTGGTAAACAATAGAGTCAGCATTTTCTCTCCATCGGGCGCAATCCTGTTTGCTTTAATCACTTGCCCTCTACTTCTCAGATGGCTGCAGAGCACACAAGACAACAATTGAAACTGCTGTCTGTGATATTCGTAATTATATGCGGAAGTTTGTAACTTAATTTCAAAAATGGCGTCATCTACCTACTTCGCCATAGCAACAGGAGACACATCCACTTTTGAAGTATTGAAGTAGAAATGGTGATTCGTGGGGGGGAGGATTTTCTGCTGGAGTTTGCCACAGGCAAAAATAGCGATGTCAGCAGAAAATCTCATGACCGGTTAAACGAGAATCACGGCAGCAAGATCTTATTCTGTGATTTTCCCTGCACTCACCGGTGACATAATAAGGTTCCCTCATTTAAATCTATTTTAATTAATTTACATATACCTAAAGACTTCCCACCATATTGGGGGGAGAGGGTATTGTTTAACCCAGGTTGGAGTGCCCTCCGAAAATGGTGCTCTGATCTCTGTGGAGCCGGTGTGTGCTGCCTCGATTAGGCCCTGCCCACCAGCCTGACAGCAAAAACCACACCCCAGATTTTCTGTGCACAGAGTGCCAGAGAATTGAGAGAGAAAACTTATACACCCATTTTCTCATCCCAGCCAACACTTCAGAGTGGAAGATTCCGCCCAGTACCTTTGAACCCCAAATCCTTTCCATCTTAGAAGTACCTGGATAGGTTGCAGTACCATTGTTTACAAATCCGTATCTATACCACCTTTCAGGAACTTTGGGAAACTCAGAGTCTAGTCATGATATACTTCAGAATTGTGATCATTGGCCCCCAAGCATAAATATCTTGCATCCTATTTTCAACAAAACAATCTAAGCCGTCCTTTGACCGCTAACAACCAAACCACCCAGGCTTACTGTCAGACAGACCTCAGAACAGGTCACATGGCCTCTTTTATTTACTTTATGTTTAAAGATACAGGGCAGGATATTTCTAGCCCTTCCTGCCGGCAGGATCTTCCAGTCTGCCGTAGTCAATCTCTCGCCACTGGGGATGCCATGCAAAATCCCATTGACCAGAGGATCCCACCAGCAGTCAATGGTTCGCTGCATCTGCTGCGGAAAATTTCGCTGACAGTCCCAAATGTTATAAGTCTAAAAGATACAGTTCTACAACATAATATTTTAAACATCACAAGCGTAATTTAACTGTTCGAAGAAGTATTGTTGATTTATATTGGATTGAGCCACCTCTGGCTTCAGTTTACCATTGTATTTATATCTTTAACCTGGTTTTATTTATTTCTATAGTGTATCAGAGGAAGGAAAGCATCACTGGAAGAACTACAGGTTGTCCATTCGGAGCAGCATGCATTACTTTATGGCACAAACCCATTGAATCGACAGAAGCTTGACAGTAAGAAACTGCTAGGTACAGTGCAGTTCACTCCTCTTTACCTTTTGATGCAGCATTCCAAAAGTAGCTATTATATCCCAGACATTGGCAATGACATAACATTAGTAAACAATAAAATAAAAGATGAAAAATTCCCCAAACCTTTTTATTTATTCTTTCCTTTGCAATAGTTTCGATGCTTAACAGATAACAACAGTATTTGATTCCGAAGTCTTAAGTTCTGTAATTTGCCTGTTTGTTTTAAAGGGTTTCTGAGGAGCTACCTGCACTTAATGGATGTTCTTTTTTATGCATGTCACGTTGTCCTTACTTATTTTAAATGTAATCCAGCTGGGTTGCATTAAAAGAATATGATCTTCCTGTGGGGAACTGAACCCTTAACCCTTTAACCTGCTAGCAAGTCGAGAACTAGCATTCTCACTGGGCTGGGAAATGTCAACTCATACATTGTCTCTGAAACAATCACTAAACTTACAGTAATAAAGCTTTGTTATATTACTTTATTACTTAAGTTTAATTTACATTACCATTTAAAGTGAACAGTTTAACTAAGATGTAATGAAGTACCATTCTCCCATTTTCCCATTGATTTCCTTTCTTTCCAATTTCTTGATTGGAATGCTTGATTTCCAATTTCTTACTGCATTCTGTTTTTTTATTATTTCAACTTTAATTTTATTTTCCTCTCTTTAAAATTATAAAAGTACTTGTTGTTGCCACAGCTACATTTTGGCAATGGACACAACTTGCAAAAAGAAGTTGCTGTTTGACTAGCTGTAAAGACAGACCTAAAAGCCAGTCTCAGCCAGTCAGAAACCAACAATGTATAAAGTTTGACAGGACCAAAGGGTTGCTAGAAGGTGAGTAAAAGAGTCTGTGGCCTTCAGGGCCTGAATGTGCCCAGACAACTAAGTTCACCTATGATGTTGTAAACTATAAACCAACAACTATTTTCCCAATTTTCATATGCTGAAAATATTGTCTTTTTTCAACAAAAGTAATCAATTGCAGGATATTTTTCTTTGAGCTGTTTCTATAATTTAATACCTTTTTCAACATAATATCACCTTTTATTGTATGCAGAATCAAGTGCTTCAGGGACTGGCCACAAAACAGCTATAACAACTTATATTTATGTTCCACCATTAATGTAATAAAACATCCCAAGTTGCTTTACAGGAGTGCAGAAAGCAAAATTTGACACCAAGCCACTTAAGGTGATATTAAGGCAGATGACCAAAAAGCTTGGCCAAAGCGGTAGATTTGATCCTAAAGCGGGACAAGGACCCACTGCAATGTGGATAGTACAGGCTGATCCCGCTCCTCAATGTGGATGCAAAGTTGCTGGCATAAGTGCTGGCCACGAGGATCGAGGACTGTGTCCCGGGGGTAATCCACGAGGACCAGACGGGATTTGTAAAGGGCAGGCAACTAAACACCAATGTGCGGCGGCTCTTAAACGTGATAATGATGCCATCGGAGGAGGGAGAGATGGAGATAGTGGCAGCTATGGACGCGGAGAAAGCCTTTGACCGAGTAGAGTGGGAGTACCTCTGGGAGGTGCTGCGTAGGTTTGGGTTCGGGGTAGGGTTTATCAATTGGGTTAAACTCCTTTACAGAGCCCCGATGGCGAGTGTAGTGACGAACCGGCAGAGGTCGGAGTACTTTCGACTGTACCGAGGGACGAGGCAGGGGTGCCCCCTGTCTCCCCTGTTGTTCGCATTGGCGATCGAACCATTGGCCATGTCATTGAGGGAGTCTAATAAATGGAGGGGGGTGGTCCGAGGGGGAGAAGAGCATCGGGTGTCGCTATATGCAGATGACCTGTTGCTGTACGTGGCGGATCCAATGGAGGGGATTGTGGAGGTCATGCAGACTCTAAGGGAGTTTGGGGAGTTTTCGGGCTATAAGCTCAATGTAGGGAAGAGTGAGCTCTTTGTATTACAGGCGGGAGACCAAGAAAGAGGGATAGGGGGAGGGGAGCTTTCGGTATCTGGGGATCCAGATAGCCCAGGAGTTGGGGGACCCTACATAAATTGAATCTGACGAGGTTGGTAGACCAAATGGAGGCGGACTCCAAAAGATGGGACATGTTGCCGCTTTCGTTGGCGGGTAGAGTGCAGTCGGTCAAAATGGTGGTCCTTCGTATTTAAGTTTTTACATTAGTTTGAAAAACATTTCAAATGGCTACAAAATTGATACAAAAATGTTAAATTTTGACTTCCAACATTCAGATTCACGTTTGCAGTTAAACTTTGTGATGCAATTCATTTAAGTAAAATGCAACCCTTATGAAAAGCACTTTCAGCACCTACTGCACTAAATATTTTTGCTTCTCATACTTGTTTAATTTAGATATTGATCAATTTTCTAGTTGTTTTTTTGTCCATAACTTGTCTTATTTACAGTACCATTTATTTGTGCTGTTTTTGTTTGTCATGTTCATTATTGTTTGCTGTTTTTGTGACTTAGTCTTCCTTTTTAACCCCTTTTTTAACCCATTCAGACACCTTTTCATTGCTCATCTTTTTAGTTTTAAAACTTGTTCTAAAACAGCTCTCCTTGCTTTCATTTCCCATGCTTGGTTACTTCCATGTACTGATCTCTGCTCCCTATTCCCCTTTCTCATTGAATTGAAAATAAATCCCTGTCATATTTGCTCCTGATAAGACTTCCGTTAGGGAGAAAAGAATCACCAACTGTAGACCAAACCGGAAACGTCTGCCAATCAAACACTAGAAGTTGTCTAAATCGATCCAAAGGTTTTGGGACCAATTCTCTATGCAGTGGTTGACATATGGTTGACAACACAGAATTAGACCCTTCAGCCCAACAATAGTGTTTATGTGCACTCGAGCTTCCTCCCATCTTTTTAATCTATATCCCATTGTAACTATCTATTCCCTTCTCCCTCAAGTACTTGTCCAGCTTCCCTTTAAATACATCTATACTATTCACTTCAGTCGCTCCCTGTGGTAGCGAGTTGCAGATTCTTACCACACTTTGGGTAAAGAAGTTTCTTCTGAATTCCTTATTGGATTTCTTGGTAACTCTTATTTTGATGGCCTCCAGTTATACTCTTTCCATAAGGGGAAATGTTCACTCTCTGCGTGTGTTTAGTTTTTAAAAAATTCATTTACGGGATTTGGGCGTCGCTGGTCAGGCCAGCATTTATTGCCCATCCCTAGTTGCCCTTCAGAAGCTGGTGGTGAGTTGCCTTCCTGAACTGCTGCAGTCCTTCTAGATGATAGTGGTCGTGGGTTTGGAAGGTGTCGTCTAAGGAACCTTGATGAGTTACTGCAGTGCATCTTGTAGAGGGTTTGAATGTTTGTGGAAGGAGGAACAATCAAGCGGGCTGCTTTGTCTTGTTTGGTGTTGAGCTTCTTGAGTGTTGTTGGAGCTGCACTCTTCCAGACAAGTGGAGAGTATTCCATTACACTCCTGACTTGTGCTTTGTAGATAGTGGACAGGCTTTGGGGGGCCAGGAGGTGAGTTACTCGTCGTAGGATTCCTAGCCTTTGACCTGCCCTGGTAGCCACAATATTAATATGGCTAGTCCAGTTCATTTTCTGATCAATGGTAAACCGCATGTCGATTGTGGGGGATTCAGTAATGGTAATGCCATCGAATGTCAAGGGACGATGGTTAGATCCTTTCTTGTAGGAGATGGCCATTGCCTGGCACTCTATGGCGCGAATGTAACTTCTGTTTCCAAGGAAATGAGTAAAAGGGAAACCAAACAATTTATATTTACTTATATACTGGAAAGTAGTCTGCGGGGTTTCCTGTGAATCTAAAATATTTCTACCTGTTAAAACTCCCACAACACAACAATCACTTTTTTTGTCAAATGTCCAATTGTATTTTTATCTTTGCTTTATCACCTATTGGAATGCTTACATCATGTGTGTTCTGATGCTTTAATTTCAAAGAGAAGACCTTGCCGTGTAAGAAAAAGCTGTCAGTTTTTGTTTCTTTCCAGATGGTCGTAAGATTTCAATGTAAAAAGACTCCTTTCAGATGATCGAATCCCTACAGTGCAGAAATAGTCCATTCGATCCATCGAGTCTGCGCCAGCCCTTGCTCCAATAGAGCACCCTACCGAGGTTCAATCCCCCGTCCCTATTCCCATAACCCCACCTAACCTTTGGGCAATATTAGTATGGCCAATTCACCTAACAAATTCACCTAACTATTTGATTTAGTAAAGTCATTTTTAAAATTCACTTTGCTGATACTTAATTACTGCACAGATATGAAAATCACTTATTATCACAAGTAGGCTTCAAATGAAGTTACTGTGAAAAGCCCCTAGTCGCCACATTCCGGTGCCTGTTTGGGGAGGCTGGTATGGGAACTGAACCGTGCTGCTGGCCTGCCTTGGTCTGCTTTCAAAGCCAGTAATTTAGCCCTGTGCTAAACCATGGCTTTTAAATGTGGACATACCGCTAACTCTGGATGAGTTGACTATGGCCCTTGAGTCCTTCGAGGAGAGTAAAACTCCCGGAGGTGATGGTTTACAGGCTGAGTTGTATTCGGTTCTGTATCGGCCCAGACCTGCTGGAGATATGCAAAAGTATGCTTCTGGCCAGGAGCATGTCAGAATTCATGAGGAAAGACACCATTACCCTAATCTACAAGCAGAAGAGGGAAAGGGAGGAAATTAGAAATTGGCAACGCATTTCATTGTTGAATGCAGACTATAAAATTCTAGATAAGGTCATTACCAATTGGGTCAGGTCTGCTCTGGAATTGGTGATCCACCCTGACCAAACCTGTGCTGTACCCGGCAGGAAGATCTCTGAGAGCCTCGCACTACAAAGGGATATGATTGCCTATGTGCAGAACAGGAGGATGGACACCTGCCTCATCAGTCTGGACCAGGAGAAGGCCTTTGGCAGAATATCACACACCTACATGTGCTCTCCAAAATTGGTTTGGGGAGGGAATCCGCAATTGGATCCAACTGCTCTGCACAAGCATCAATAGCGCAGTATCAATCAACGAGTGGGAATCAGAAAGCTTTCCAATTAAATCCAAAAGTCAGGTAGGGCTGCCCTCTGCTGTTCTGTTCATGTTATGCATAGAACCCTTTTCTGAGCCCATCGGGAAGGATTCGGGCATAAGAGGAGTCACGATCTCGGGTAGTGGAGGCACTCGCGTCAAAGCCTCCCTGTACATGGGCGATGTAGCCATCTTTTGCGCAGATCTGCTGTCAGTGCACAGACTGATCAACATCTGTGACCAGTTGGAACTGGCTTCAGGTGCCAAGGTAAATTGTGGCAAGAGCAAGGCCATGTTGGGAACTGGGCTAATTGATTCATTGCCCCCTTTCACCGTCCGGTCAAGTGGCCTGAAGGTGCTGGCAATATGGTTCGGATGGACCAGGGCATGTGTTATAAACTGGATGGAGCAAATGGGTATAATAACCAAAAACTGGGTATGTGGGAACGACGATCTCTCTCCATTGCAGCTAAGAAGCTGGTCATCAGTTGTGAGACGTTCTTGGTGTTGCTATACATGGTGCCAATCTGGCCTTTTCCTTACTTCTATGCTGTGACAATCATCCGAGTTATTTTCTGCTTCATATGGGAGGTCAAAAATGGACCATGTTCAAAGGAACACAATGTATAAACCGCTCGATAAAAGGGTGGAAAAACGTGCCCAACATTGCCCTAATCCTGATGGCCACCTTTGAGTGCGGCTGTACCAAGTTGTGCGTAAGTCCTCGGTTGCAAAGACCAAGTGTCACTACGTGCTGAGGTTCTACATGTCCCAAGTGTTGCAAATGATGGGTATGGCCAAGCTGCCGTAGAGCACTCCCAAATAGTTGGACCATGCCGTACCACCTGTCCCTTGTGGAAACATTTATACAACTAGACAACTTGGCCACAAGTTCATCAGATTGTGATTTGTGTGTAACATCCTGGATGCCCTACAGGAAAAGAAGATGGTGAGCAGACTGTCAATGTCATTTGGCAAAATGCCTAATCATAACTTTCAAACAAGATCTAGCATGGCTGGTGGTGAGACAGGCCTTCCCCATCAGATCCTTCCTACATGCCCGGAGTCTCACCTGATCTGCAAGTTGCCTTTGAGCTGACTGTGGTGGGGAAAAGACCACTGTCCATCTCTAAGTGGAATGTGCCTTTGGAAAGAAGGTCTGGAGAGAGATGGGTGGCTTTTGTCAGGGTTCATCCCAAGCAGCTCCTTGGCGCAGGACTGTGTTCAACAGGCTTTTCCCAGGGACGCACACTGAAACAAACATCAGCAGTTGCTGGAAGATCATCAACCCAATGAAACATGCTCTTTGGTCTGCCCGAAACCTATTGGTCTTGTGGATTGCCATAATTCGTGACATTTTCCTAATTGCTAGTTCACAAAAGAAGTAGGAGGCCTCTGACCCCATGAATCTAGTAGTGTTGCATTCCTATTTGCCTTAATTGTAAGTATACATTATGGAATCATGCACTGTAGTTTTTTGGGAAATTAGGCTTCTGTTGTGGTAAGCATGAAAGAAAAAATACATTGTTCCTTGCTATTATACAAACAAGTTTTTAGATTTGAAGCCAGAATCCCCTGGTGTGCATAAACATCTGTTAATTTGCATAGTTACTTGACTATAACTTTTTTCAATTTCTTTCTTTATTTGCATAGTTTGTAGACTATGAACCAATTAAGTTCCAGTCAACTGACAAAAAGAATTGAAAGAAAGGAAAATAGCTTTGAATACTCTAACACAGCAAATAAACTGTGAAGAACTGTTTCGGTGAAAAAAGCTTTTGCATGGGCCCAAGAGGCCACTAAAAGGGGGTTAACACAGCTTTAAGGGAAGATGCACCTTATAGACATTCATATGTATTTGTAATCCCCACCATTGAGTTGTGATGACAATATTGCTACAAACGTTGATTTATCTTGGTACTGTTAACCAAATGCTCTTTTTAAATATTATTCCACAGGTTCCATCACCCCGATGTTTGTTATGCTTCCTTGTGGCGGTCTTGGAGTAAGTTTTTTTCCCTTTTAAAATGCGTAAATAATGTCTTGTTTGTTCTTTCCATCTCAACGGCAACATAAATTGTTGCTTTGACTTCTACTCAGCAGATAATTGAGAACAGATGTCCCCTACAAACAGGAATTCAAGGTTTGCTGTACTAAGAATGTTGGCTAAACCACAATTGGAATATGTGTGACATTGTTCAGGGAACAGATTCAGGGAAATTAAATGATAACTAAAGAAATGTTCCTGATCTCACCTTAGAGCAGGGACTTGCAAAACGTGCGTAGGCCTGGTGGGTGTGAATTTACTCTGTAAATACCCTGATTCCACCAGACAGCTCAGTTCCCTTTCTCAGCTGTGAGGAATTGTTTATTAGAGGTTGACTACATTTCCAGAGGGTGGGAGAGAAATTTGTCCTCCTGACATACAGCAGCCAATTCAGACCAACATAACTAGCTGCATGGGAACCGTTGTTTGCATACCTCCGTTAGCCACAAATTATGTTTGGCACTGGGAGAAAACAAAGGAAGTCCAATTCTTTTCTTGCCAATTTCTTCCCCGCCCCTCAGCCTTTTTATGGAAATGTTGTCTCTTAATTGGATACAGATCATATTCATCCTCAGTATTTCAATTGAATGGTCATTATTCATAAATGACAGTATCTATTGGGAACAGCACATTTGACCAAGAATTGTCCTCACCAGCAGCCACACATACACATTTCTGGAAAAAATTATAATCTGCTGTAGGAGCCTTGATTTTGTCTTTGCAAAATGTGGGTCGTTGAAACCAATTGCTGTGTGTCTACCATTGCCTCAACCAAGTTAGGAGAAGTCAACACAGATTTTGGATCGTACCTTTTAACTTTTTGCTATACATAGCTCAGCTGCATAATGGATAAACATTCGATACCATTACAAGAGTTATATAATGTGTTAAATAAAGATACAATAATGAATTGATTATTTTTTCTAATTGAAAAATTCAGTTAATTCCATTCCAAGTTATTCTGTTCAGTGTGGGAATAAGCCACAGTTGTGTCCAAAGATCTGTTGGTTAGGTGATGTTGAAGAAATTATAAGTCAGCACTTATGAGTTTTCGCCAAAGGTCCTTTATTTAACACAAAGTTTGTGGGGGGATTAGAGGGACCACAGTCATTCCAAATGTCCCCACTTTACAAAGGTAAGGCGAGCAATTTATATGATACAGTAAGCAATATCTAGGACAAAAAGCACTCTTTAGATTAGCAAAAAGACAGAAAAGCGAGCAGGCCGGAGTTAGAGTTTAATAACAGGCCTTGAGTTCCTCGCCTAAGAAAAATAATAACTGTCTGCTGTCAGCAAAACAATGTGCAGCGGTATGCTTGTTTACATTGTATGACCTTCTGACTGTTTCATACAGAACTTCTTGACTAAAAATAAGGCTAAATATCCATCATGCTTTGCCAAGTGCCTATTGCCATGAAATATAGTCAAGCAGCTGGTTAAAATGAATACAGGGTATTAAGGCAACTAATCCGCCAACTAAAGTCCCTTCTACAATTCCCTCCTTGTTGATCTTGTTGACCAGGGGCTGGTTTAGCTCACTGGGCTAAATCGCTGGCTTTTAAAGCAGACCAAGGCAGGCCAGCAGCACGGTTCGATTCCCGTACCAGCCTCCCCAGACAGGCACCGGAATGTGGCGACTAGGACACAGTAACTTCATTGAAGCCTACTCGTGACAATAAGCGATTTTCATTTCATTATGATCAACACATTGTTAGTACATTACAGTGTCCTCAGCAGCAAAGGGTGGGCGATAATGTAAGGGGAATGGACGTATGATAGGCACCTGATTATTAAGTGGCTGGGACCACGGAGGCAATGCCGTCATATTTGCTCCCATGCCCTGACAACACCCCGAGCAACATTTAAACAGTAACCATACGACAATCAGGATTACAATGATTTTTTTTAATTTAAAAAAAAAAAAAAAAATTTAGTGTACCCAATTCATTTTTTTCCAATTAAGGGGCAATTTAGCATGGCCAATCCACCTACTCTGCACATCTTTTGGGTTGTGGGGGCGAAACCCACGCAAACACTGGGAGAATGAGCAAACTCCACACGGACAGTGACCCCGGGATTGAACTGGGACCTTGGCGCCGTGAGGTTGCAGGGCTAACCCACTGAGCCACCGTGCTGCCCTACAATGATGATTATAATCCAAATCACAATCCTCTGTCCTAATGTTCCCAACCACCTAAAGCCAAAGTCCCATCCCCCATCCGCATGCAATCGTGCTACCTCTCTACGAATGTGATCCACCAGGTTATCAATTTTCTCTGAGTTATCAGGGATGTATGTGCAGCAGTCACTGCCAATCAGGGCACAAGTACCTCCCTTTTCAGCTAACAAGAAATCAAGGGCCATCCAATTCCTGTAGGGCAACCGCTCTTATAGCAACCATCTCAGTTTCTATCTGGTTAACAGCTTCCGCAGTGTAATTAGCTACCTGCTCAAGGATGTCGCGTAATTTGCGTAGGTCGTATGCATTAGTGGCTATTCATAATGGTGGTATCATGATTCCCAGCATTTGTGCCCATGTCATAACACTTCGTGTCGTCCTGTGCTGTGGATGGTCCTGCAGTTACTGGACGTGATGTGCATAAGGGACTACATATCCCTAATAGCAGGAGCCCCCCCAAATTTCTGGTAACCACGGGTATGCCTTACATCCACAGATAAAATATATGCCGTTATATGCGGTCAGGTTTCCGTTACTATCAGTCACCATTAGTCTAATCGGATCCCCTCCCCAGGGGCCTCCACTAGTTCGATTTTCAACCGCTGACCAGTCATAGATGAATAGCCCTTTAACTGTAAGGCGGAGCATAGGGGGTTGCCAATTCAAGGTCTGGTCGCACTGACTCGTGCCTACTGGGTAGGTCTCATATGTTTTATGTTTCCTAAAGCATATACTACCCTTTGGGACTCCAATATAATTGGGAAGGATCAAACAGGGTGTCACATTAAATCTAGGCCACCACCATCCTTTAAACCTTTTCATATCGTATCCAGCTGATCTCCAATCTAACATATCCTGTGTATCTTCACCATGCCCTGTATTATTCAGTCGCAGGGCCCACTCTGCTATCTCGTTACTGGTGAATGGGATGGGTCGCACGGGGATGCCCTCTCCCGAGCATCTGGGAATTTGTGTACAAACCCAACAACTGGATTTATTTACCCTTTCTGCGTATGAGTGGGACATGTATATCAAGGTGTTAATGTTCAGTTTACCCTCTCCATGATGTTGGATTAATATGATAATATAAAAACATCAATGCCGTCATTCTCTTCAGGTCAGCGTTTTGCTAGTACTCTCAAAGTTCTGTATGATGTAGTTTACACGAGTTGCGTGGATCCCATCTGGCTTTTCTTTTACTTTAACGGCTGTTTGGGTTGTTAGCAGCACTTGGTAGGGTCCATTCCACCGAGGAGAAAAATAATCTTTGTTTAGTGTTTTCACATATACTTGATCTCCAGGTTTAAAGGGGTGTGTATTTCCCTCTTTTGGATGCATCTGAGCCTGTCACACCTTTTCATGTATATTTTTTTCAGCGGTTTCACACATGGCCTGGGCATATTTTAGTGATGCCTCATCTGCCCATATTAAGGTTACTGCCACTGGGGTCATTGGGGGTTTTGTTCCAGTTGTCATGGGGTGTTCCATTAATATCTCATACGGGGTTAAGCCTGTATTGCGATTTTTCTGATTTATATCATTTGGTCGGTTTGCTGACCCATCGGTGGAAAAGATGATGTCTGGATTTTCTAGTGGGTGACTCAATAAATCAGGGCAAGGGGTTGTGGTGGCTTCAGCCAATTGTACACAGTCATGATGAAACAAATGTTCTTCTTCTGAGGGCACGGGTAAGAGTGCAGCAGGGTTGATAGCTGGTGCTCGCTTGTAGGTAAAGTTAGTCTTCGAGAGAAGGATTACCTCGTACCCAGTGCTTCGAGCCGCAGTAAAATGCTGCATTGCGGATGAATTAAGCAGCAGCAAAACAGAGTGAGGAACCAATACTGTACACGAGTGGTCGAGTGCAAGGGGTACTGATTGTTCTACTATGGCTGCCGTGGCTGCTACTGCTCTTAAGCAACTTGGCATGTCCTTTACCACTGCACATAGGGCGACCGAGTAATAGGCAAGGGGTCTTTTCCCTCCTCAATGCTCTTGGACCAGGACCCCTGTTGCAAATACCCCTGCTTCATTCACATAAAGAGTAAAGGGCTTGGTGAAATTAGGAAGTCCCAAGGCAGGGGCACGAATCATGGCTTGTTGCAAATTACAAAATGCTTGCTCCCTCTCTGGGGTCCAGGTAACAAATGAAGGGGCGTCATGTAGGGTAGCCTTGTACAGTACTGCGTCCATCTCTCTATAGTCCAGCATCCACTGCCTGCAATAGCCCACCATTCTGAGGAAGGTAAAGGTTTCCTTTTTCATGTGTGGAGTTGGAACCCTTGCTACAGCCTGTATTCTTTCAGACCCAAGCCTCCACTGTCCTCGCTGAAGCTGAAATCCCAAATACTGAACTGTCTCTTGACAGAATTGCAGTTTGTCCATTGAGACCCTATGCCAGATGTGATAATAACAAAAGGGTATTCTGTTGACAAACTAGCCCTCCCTCTGAGGCTATCAATAAATCATCATCATATTGAGGGAATGTTGAGCCTGCAGACAACTGGCACTCGTCCAAGTATTTTTTAATACATAGAACATAGAACATTACAGCGCAATACAAGCCCCTCGGCCCTCGATGTTGCGCCGACCTGTGAAACCACTCTAAAGCCCATCCACACTATTCCCTTATCGTCCATATGTCTATCCAATGACCATTTGAATGCCCTTAGTGTTGGCGAGTCCACTACTGTTGCAGGCAGGGCATTCCACGCCCTTACTACTCTCTGAGTAAAGAACCTACCTCTGACATCTGTCTCAATTTAAAGCTATGTCCCCTCGTGATAGACATCACCATCCGAGGAAGAAGGCTCTCGCTGTCCACCCTATCCAATCCTCTGATCATCGTGTAGGCCTCAATTAAGTCACTTCTTAACCGTCTTCTCTCTAACGAAAACAGCCTCAAGTCCCTCAGCCTTTCCTCATAAGATCTTCCCTCCATACCAGGCAACATTCTGGTAAATCTCCTCTGCACCCTTTCCAATGTTTCCACATCCATCCTATAATGCGGCGAACAGAATTGCACGCATTACTCCAAATGCGGCCGCACCAGAGTTTTGTACAGCTGCAACATGACCTCATGGCTCCGAAACTCAATCCCTCTACCAATAAAAGCTAACACACCGTACGCCTTCTTAACAACCCTCTCAACCTGGGTGGCAACGTTCAGGGATCTATGTACATGGACACCGAGATCTCTCTGCTCATCCACACTGCCAAGAATCTTACCATTAGCCCAGTACTCTGTCTTCCTGTTATTCCTTCCAAATGAATCACCTCACACTTTTCTGCATTAAACTCCATTTGCCACCTCTCAGCCCAGCGCTGCAACTTATCTATGTCCCTCTGTAACTTGTAACATCCGTCCGCACTGCCCACAACTCCACCGACTTTAGTGTCATCTGCAAATTTACTCACCCATCCTTCTAATCCCTCCTCCAGGTCATTTATAAAAATGACAAACAGCAGTGGCCCCCCCCAAAAACAGATCCTTGTGGTACACCAGTAGTAACTGGACTCCAGTCTGAACATTTCCCATCAACCACCACCCGTTGTCTTCTTCCAGCTAGCCAATTTCTGATCCAAACTGCTAAATCACCCTGAATCCCATGCCTCTGTATTTTCTGCAGTAGCCTACCGTGGGGAACCTTATCAAACGCTTTACTGAAATCTATATACACCACATCAACTGCTTTACCCTCATCCACCTGTTTGGTCACCTTCTCAAAGAACTCAATAAGGTTTGTGAGGTACGACCTACCCTTCACAAAACCGTGTTGACTATCTCTAATCAAATTATTCCTTTCCCGATGATTATACATCCTATCTCTTATAAATCTTTCCAAGATTTTGCCCACAACAGAAGTAAGGCTCACTGGTCTATAGTTACCGGGGTTGTCTCTACTCCCCTTCTTGAAAAAGGGGACAACATTTGCTATCCTCTAGTCTTCTGGCACTATTCCTGTAGACAAAGATGACTTAAAGATCAAAGCCAGAGGCTCAGCAATCTCCTCCCTAGCTTCCCAGAGAATCCTAGGATAAATCCCATCCGGCCCAGGGGACTTATCTATTTTCACACTTTCCAGAATTGCTAACAGCTCCTCCTTATGAACCTCAAGCCCTTCTAGTCTAGTAGCCTGAATCTCCGTATTCTCCTCGACAACATAGTCTTTTTCCTGTGTGAATACTGACAAAAAATATTCATTTAGCACCTCTCCTATCTCCTCGGACTCCAAGCACAACTTCCCACTACTGTCCTTGACTGGCCCTACTCTTACCCAAGTCATTCTTTTATTCCTGACATATCTTCTAGAAAGCTTTCGGGTTATCCTTGATCCTACCTGCCAAAGACTTCTCATGTCCCCTCCTGGCCCTTCTTAGCTCTCTCTTAAGGCCCTTCCTAGCTAACCTGTAACTCTCGAGCGCCTTAACTGAACCTTCATGTCTCATCTTTACATAAGCCTTCTTCTTCCTCTTGACAAGCGTTTCGACTGCTTTAGTAAACCACGGTTCCCTTGCTCGACCACTTCCTCCCTGCCTGACAGGTACATACTTGTCAAGGAGACGCAGTGGCTGTTCCTTGAACAAGCTCCACATTTCCATTGTGCCCATCCCCTGCAGTTTTCCTCTCCATCTCATGCATCCTAAGTCTTGCCTCGTCGCATCATAATTGCCTTTCCCACAGATATAACTCTTGCCCTGCGGTATATACCTATCCCTTTCCATCATTAAAGTAAACGTAATTGAATTGTGGTCACTATCACCAAAGTGCTCAGCTACCTCCAAATCTAACACCTGTCCTGGTTCATTACCCAGTACAAAATCCAATATGGCCTCGCCTCTCGATGGCCTATCTACATACTGTGTAAGGAAACCCTCCTGCACACATTGGACAAAAGCGAACCCATCTAAAGTACTCGAACTATAGCGTTTCCAGTCAATATTTGGAAAGTTAAAGTCCCCCATAACAACTACCCTGTTGCTTTTGCTCCTATCCAGAATCATCTTTGCAACCCTTTCCTCTACATCTCTGGAACTTTTCGGAGGCCTATAGAAAACCCCTAACAGGGTGACCTCCCCTTTCCTGTTTCTAACCTCAGCCCATACTACCTCAGTAGATGAGTCCTCATCAAACGTCCTTTCTGCCACCGTAATACTGTCCTTGACTAACAATGCCACCCCTCCCCCTCTTTTACCATCTTCCCTGCGCTTACTGAAATACCTAAACCCCGGCACCTGCAACAACCATTCCTGTCCCTGCTCTAGCCATGTCTCCGAAATGGCCACAACATCGAAGTCCCAGGTACCAACCCATGCCGCAGGTTCACTCACCTTATTCCGGATACTCCTGGCATTGAAGAAGACACACTTTAAACCACCTTCCTGCCTGCCGGTACACTCCTGCAACTTTGAAACCTTACTCATGACCTCACTACTCTCAACCTCCTGTACACTGGAGCTACAATTCAGGTTCCCAAGCCCCTGCAAACTAGTTTAAACCCTCCCAAAGAGCATTAGCAAATTTCCCCCCAAGGATATTTGTACCCCTCTGATCCAGGTGTAGACCATCCCGTTTGTAGAGGTCCCACCGACCCCAGAATGAGCCCCAATTATCCAGAAATCTGAAACCCTCCATCCTGCACCATCATGTAGCCACGTGTTCAACTCCTCTCTCTCCCTATTCCTCGTCTCGCTATCACGTGGCATGGGTAACAACCCAGAGATAATAACTCTGTTTGTCCTAGATCTAAGTTTCCACCCTAGCTCCCTGAATTCCTGCCTTACATCCCTATCCCTACCTATATCGTTGGTACCTATGTGGACCACGACTTGGGGCTGCTCCCCCTCCCCCTTAAGGATCCCGAAAACACGATCCGAGACATCACGCACCTGGGAGGCAACACACCAACCGCTAGTCTCTCTCGTTCCCACAGAATCTCCTATCTATCCCCCTAACTATGGAGTCTCCAATGACTAATGCTCTACTCCTCTCCCTTCTGAGCAACAGGGACAGACTCTGTGCCAGAGATCTGTACCCCATGGCTTACCCATGGTAAGTCTCTTTCCCCCCCCCCCCCCCAACAGTATCCAAAGCAGTATATTTGTTACTAAGGGGAACGACCACAGGGGATCCCGGTACTGACTGCTTCCTCCCAGCCCCTCTCACCGTCACCTATCTTATCTTTATTCTTCAGAGTAACTACATCCCTGAAGCTTCTATCTATGACCACCTCTGCCTCCCGAATGATCCGAAGTTCATTCAGCTCCAACTCCAGTTCCCTAACGCGGTTTCTGAGGAGCTGGAGATGGGTGCACTTCCCACAGATGAAATCAGCAGGCACACTGACGGCGTCCCTCACCTCAAACATTCTGCAGGAGGAACATTGCCTTCCCTGCCATCCGCTCTAGATTAAAAAAGAAAAAGAAAGAAAGAGCTTACCTGTTGTTCACTCCCCTTCTCAGCAAGCACTCACTCAGCAACCTCTGCGCCCCGCACAATAACACCTGAGGGAAAAGAAAAGAAAAACTCCTTACCTGTCACCAGCCAATCCCTTACCTGCAGACCGTGACGTCACGGTTCAACTTCTTTCTACTTCTACCTGCTCTCGAGCCTTCCTCTTGATCTTTACAGCGGTTGGGTTTTTTTGGTTAGAGGAGGGAGTAGGGAGGGAAGCACTGAAGAAGTGTTTTGGGTTTAAGTGTCACTTGACAACAGCTCCTCCACAAACCACCTTCAAGCTAGGGTGAGCACAACAGCATATGCAAATTTCCCCCACAACAGCCCATCAGCAGCTCCGCTCTACTGCCCTCTGCTGGATGCTTGTCTTCACTTGAACAGCTAGGGTCTCTTGCTCGGGTACATCTTCAAGTTAGGATGAGCACAATGGCGTATGCAAATTTCCCCCGCGACAGCCAATCAGCAGCTCCGCTCTACTGCCCTCTGCTGGATGATTCTGTTGATTCCGATATACAAAGGCAAATAGATATTGACTTTCTGGGTGCAATGGTATGGAGAAAAAGGCTGAGCATAAATCTATGACAGAGAAGGTGTCTGCTGTTGGTGGTATAGAAGACAAAATTACATTTGTGTCCGGCACCAATGGAGCAATCGGGCTAACAATTTTATTAACGGCTCTGAGATCTTGCACAAACCACCACTCGTTGGGTCTTCCTACCTTTGGAATGGGGAGTATAGGGGTGTTACAGGGGCTTTGTGTTCTCTTCAGCACCCCTTGCTGTAATAGTGCATTGATCACTCCCTCTATCCCTTTTTCTGCTTCCAGTGCGAACCAGTATAGTTTTAAGCAGGGCAGGGCATTGTTCTTCTGTAAACTCACCCTATGCGCTGGGGCAGAATGTACTTTTCCAACATTTTTTGTTGGGCTCATAGATGTGCCAGTACCTGGGCCAGGACTGAAGGGAGTAAATGATGGATGTTGTGGGGCGGTTGTTGTCTTTCAAATGTAGCGGGCCATTGTTCCTCTTTCCAGGTCTCTCTGCCCTCCTGTTTGCCATAAAACTCTTATCAGGCAATTTTGTCCGTCTACTTCAACATCAATCTGATGTATCACCTTTTTTTTTCTGGCCTCTTTCATCAGTTCTCCAATTTGCTTTGCCTTAGTGGGATGTCTTACGGCCAATGTTAAATGGGGTTCTGAAATTAAACCCATCCTAAAGAGGTCCCTCTGACTATCGGTCAACTGTACTAACATTCCTAATCCCACAACACCGAAAAATAAAAATGGTGTGACATGCAATGTTGTCTGCTTTCCTAGGTGACATTGCGCTTTTAAATTGTATGCGGGCTCATCCTCACGAGCATACCAAGCCGTGCAGTGGATCACGATATTCTCTCGTTTGGACTCTCTCAGGTGTTTTAATCGCTGTGCCCAAGGGTCATTAACCTTTTGTAAGACTTCCTGCAGTTTAAAAATTTTTTTTTTTTTTTTTTAACAGTGGCACTGTAAGGGTTAATGCTCAGCTGCCAGCATACAACACAGACACAGAGCGATCTGGCTCTTGGTCAGAAGCTATTAAATTCAAGAACTGATGAGCGCGTATCTGAGGCAGTTCCATGAACATGCCATTGTTAGTGCAATGTATTATTGCCCCCAATTTGCAGAGTGTCTGTCTGCCAAGCAGAGAGAGGGCTAGTTTTTGAAATAATCATAGTATCGACCAGGGGCTATCATCAATTTCCAGGTTAGTCGGGCGTGATACAGGTGTGACAGGCTCTGTCATGGGAATACTGGCTACTCACACAGTGACAATAGAAGACTCAATGGGGGTTAGTTCCACGGAGGGGGGCACAGACAACATAGTAGCACTGGTATCGATCAGAAGGTCCACATAATGATCTCCTATTTTAACCGTTGTCATAGGCTACTGTCTCTTACTGAATTGGACATTCTGATCATGGCCACCTGTACCACCTTTTCTCCATGACACCCCTATTGGTTTTGATTAGGGTTCGGGTCAGAGTACGTAAAGGGAGGCAGGGGAGGGGGCATGTCTCCTAGTGGGGTGCATCCTTCCTGGGGGTTAAAGTTACATTCACGAGCCCAATGTCCCTTTGCCCCACATCTTCTACATTGATCCTGGGATCTATCCCTCCTTTGCCACTGTCCTCTGCCTTACCCCTACCTCTCTGCTCTCTGCTGACCTGTTGACCCCGATCCTGCCCACTCTTTCCTTGGTAGAATTGCCCTGTGATTCTAGGCTTTTGATCTTTGGGGGCTGTGTACAGTCCTTCTCGGTCCATGTTTACCAAGGAGGTAACCACTGCCGTCCATGGCTGTGTTTGCCAGGTGAGATTAATCATTTTGTAACTTTGCGCATGCTCTGGTAGCATGCAATTCAATAATGTCTGCACCACTAAAGGTCCATTGTCTTCCAATGCAACACCGGTATGTTCCTCCCAACAGTTCTTAAAACTGGCCACAAATTCGGGCAACCTCTCACCCTTCTTCTGCAAACACTGTGTCACCTTGCCTATGTCACTATGCTTCTTGGCCCCTTGCATGATAGCCTCTTTCCCCCCATTTGCTAACCAGTGTTCAAGGGACTCTTTCCTTCATTTAAATGATCATCATTGTAAGCCCAGTCCCTGTTTATGCCGGGTGGAACTGCAATCCCATCCTTCAAAGCTGGCCAAGATGCACCATAAGAGTATTTTAGAAGCAGCAAAACATCCCCTGGGAGGGGACTATAAATACCACACATTTAAGTCAATTTCCAATGATTGATTTTATAGCCATTAGCTATTCTTAGAGATGTATATTTTACTTTGTCAATTCAGAAAAGGTCATCTGTCTGTTGAAATGGTTAATGTTTCCTGCAAAACCTAAGGGGGCGGAGAACTTGGAAAGATGCCATTTACGTCTTTTCACGTAATTTAAAAACTTATTCATATTCAATTTTATTTGTGAAGGCACTTTCTTTTAAACTGATTTTAATTTCCAATGTTTCAGTGCATTAGAGAAATCTCAACACAAATCACTTAAGTTATATACTCGGACTCACAGTGACAGACGATAAAAAATACAACCCATTTAGCACTTTATGCTTTGACCAAAATTAATTGGTTAAACAAAACACACATTCTCACAGCTCACAAATATCCCAGTTAACCGTGAGCCTTATCTCACGGCTACAGAAAATCTGAATTCCCTTTTCGACAGGAACCCATCTGTTACGCTTTTACCTTAATCTTCTGTTTACTTTTAGTCCCCTGTTTTTTTTTCCTGAGAGCGGGTCAGCTTCATTAGATTCCTATGCAGGACATATAGGTTTTCCTACCTCATTCCGTTGCTTTACGATTGTTTCTTTTCATTTTCTTACTCATTTTGACTCCCTCATCTGTCTTCTTTAAGGAGTTCACCTTCTTTCTCGCTCCGGATGTCTTTACTGAGGCTTCGGGACGACCTGTGAGGGGGCGTCGAGTTTATTGCTCATCGTTCCTTCTGAAAAATATTTTAGAGCATATACATATAACAAGGACCACGGGAGATTATTATCAAATACTACAAGGAGCGCACACCGATGTTAGTCCTTTTGCGAATCTCGAACCCTTCTGATTGTTCAGTTTGGGGTTTTTTCAGTCTCTAAGGCACCTTTGTTCTTCTCATGCAGCTATCAGTAATTTATTAATTAAGATAACTCTCCTAGCATGAGTCACTGGCCAGTAATTAAGGCTGCTGAGCCGCAGACTCCCCTTTCAGCTGGGGTCGCGCTATGGCACTCTCCCTTTCAGCTAAGAGAGTCTCTGTTTAGAGATTCGTTTCAGGGTTCACTTCCCAGTAAATTAGGGAAACTGCAACGACTACGCCAATTTGTTGAAGAAATCATAAGTCAGCACTTCGAGTTTTCAACAAGTTCGTGTGGGGATTAGAGAGACCACAGTCATTCCAAATTTCCCCGCTTTACAAAGGTAAGGCAAGCAATTTATATGATGCAGTAAGCAATATCTAGGACAAAACGCATTCTTTAGATTACCAAAAAGACAGAAAAGCGAGCAGGCCAGAGTTAGAGTTTAATAACAGGCCTTGAGTTCCTCGCCTAAGAAAAATAATAATTGTCTGCTGTCAGCAAAACAATGTGCTTGTTTACATTGTATGACCTTCTGACTGTTTCCTACAGAACTTCTTGACTAAAAATAAGGCTAAATATCTATCATGCTTTGCCAAGTGCCTATTTCCATGAAATATAGTCAAGCACCTGGTTAAAATGAATACAGGGTATTAAGGCAACTAATCCGCCAACTAAAGTCCCTTCTACAGGTGGGGTTATGGGGATAGGGCAAGGGTGTGGGCCTAGATAGATTGCTCTTTCAGAGTTTTGGTGTATTTCGATGGGCCAAATGGCCTCCTTCTGCACTGTAGGAATTCTATGGATTCTCAGTTCCCCTGTGAGCACTTAGAAACTCTGACTTGCTTTAATATTCTGGCTGTAGATGCAACAACCTGCTGTATGTTAAATGTTTTGATGAAAACTTTTAATAATAGTATGTGGCGCTAATGCTATTTGATTAGAATTGTTAGAGCAGTATTTTTAGAGACCAGTTTTAATTTTTAAAATGTTGTTTTGACTGACTCATAGATGCTAGTGCTGTGTGAGTGTAAAATAATGTTAAAATGATAGGGAAAAACTCAAAACTCATCAGTTTGTTCCATTCCTATCAAATATTCTCCCATAATATGCCTGTGTTTCAGCAAGTGAAAATGCCTTGTGCGTTATATAAAAAAATACAAAAAGCTTTGAAAGAAATGCCAAGAACTATTTCCCACGTAACGTCTCATGGTAGCAGTTGTATCTATTTAGTTGAACGTGCTTCGAGTGCTCCCAACAGTTATTAACTATTTAAAACTTTAATTTAAAAACAAATTTTCTTCATTTTGCTTCCACAAATATTCTTAGTAAAAAGAGTTTGACACATCTGGCAGTTTTGTAAGACAAGTGACTTGGAGATAATGAAGGTGACTTCATTTCTTTCTGAATTGAGTGTTTGTAAAGGACAGGGCAGCGGTAGAATCCCAACTTGTCACAACAGTGTGAACTTCCCAGAACTAGTGTTCACCACTCTCCCAATCTGCTCAATAAACAAAAGAATTGAGAGGCACAAAGACAGGCCTAACAGCATTGGACTTAGCGTGCGTGTGAATGGAAGTTCCTTAGCATGTGTTTTTATGTTGAATAGTTTACTCGCATACAAATACATTGTGGTTTCACTTAACACCAGACCCTTGTTATATACATGGGAAATAGTTTTTTTCAAAGCTTTTTGTATTTTTTTAATTTAATGCACAAGGCAACAGCATTTTCGCTTGCTGAAACACAGGCACATTATGGGAGAATGTTTGATAGGATTGGAGCAAACATGTGGTTTTTTTCCCCTCATCTTCACATTATTTTACAAGACTATCAATATATTTTATGGCTGGACTTTTTCAGTTCTGTTGACACCAACCTGCAATTCTCCGGATTGATCTGGCTGTCATTTCTAATCTCATTTCTCTCTTTTGTTCTCTGTATTCTCTTCCCCTCTAACTATTCCCTCCATTTTACTTATCTATGCTCTATCCTAGATTTTGTAACTGCAGAATAGAATTCAGTCAGCTTAATTGTTGAGGTGGATCACAGCTTGAATATCATCTCTACCAGCCTTTAACCCTCAACAAAAATCTGGACGTTCTGTGCAACTGTCTCTCCTTCATTTAGCCACTTTTGGCATGAGAATTGTGAACTTTGAAAAATGATGAAACAAGGCTGCGCTTCAAAGATAGGTCCTCACTTACTGAACAGATTCACATTTACTGACTGCAATATTCACATTTCCTGTTCGTGGTCCAATCATGTTCTTCTGACACTTCTACCATCTATGGCCTTAGCTTACCTGCTGTTGCACCAGTTATGGTAAATATTTAAAATAAGCACCTGACCAGCCTTCAGTTTTCCACTCTCTGATAATTTCAACTAATCCAATCCTCTTGTGTCCATATCCTAACTAATACCAATTTATCTTCACCCATCACCTGAGTGTTCACTTGTCTACTTTGACTCCCAGTTTGGCAATGTTTAAAATTCTTCTCCTTGTGCTCAAATCCCTTCATGACTTTTGCCCTCCCTTTCTCTACCCTCCTCCAGCTTTAAAGCCACCCAAACTCACCACACTCCTCTAATTCTGGCCTCTTGCACATTCCCCATTTTAATCACTTCATCATTGGTGGCCACCCCTTCAGCTACCATAACCCTAAGCTCTGGAATACCCTCCCTAAACCGCTCAGCCTCTCCTTACCTGGTCTGGCCTACATATGACTCTAGACCCACAGCAATGTAGTTGATTCTTAACTGCCCTCTAAAATGCCCCAACAAGCTTCTCCGTTCACGGGCGATTAGGGATGTGCAACAAATACTATACTTGCCAGCAACATCCACATCCCTGAAAGAATAAAAATAGATCCATAAAACATATCCGCCTCTCAATGAGATCTGATATAATCCTCAATTCCACTTTCCTGCTTTATCCCCATTACCTTTGATTTCCTTACTGATTTCAAAATCTTTCCCAGCCATAACGACCCAGCCTCTACAGCTCTCTGTGATAACGAATTGCAGATTCACTACCCTCTTAAATGGGTGACCCCTTACTTTCCCACCAGAGGAAACATCCTCTCAGCATCTGCCATGTCCAGTCCCCTGAGAATCCTATATGTTTCAATAAGGCTGCCTCTCATTCTTCTAAACTCCAATGAGTACAGGCCCAACCTACTCAACATAGCCTCATAAGAAAATCCCGCCATACCCAAGATCAACCTAGTGAACCTTCTCTGGATTGCTTCCAATGCCAGTATATCTTTCCTTCGATAAGGGGATCAAAACTATTCATATTATTCCAGGTGTACTCTAATGGTGCCTTGTATAGTTTTAGCAAGACTTCCCTCTACTTCCATAGACTTCTATCTACTATTAGTTAAACTTGTCACCCCAGCTTAAATACTGCATGTTGCAAAACTATTTGACCAAGAATATGTGGAATCACAACCCAGGCTGCTGACCACATAGGCCTATTCTTTGGTTCATGTGAGTGTTACGTGATCCAGTCTACATATTGTGGTGACTTAACAAAGTTTGAAAGACAACTTTTGAAAGAAAGATTCTCCGACCCCCCCGCCGGGTGGGAGAATCGCCGAGGGTCGGCGTGAATCCCGCCCTCGCCGGCTGCCGAATTCTCCGGCACCGGGGATTTGGCGGGGGCGGTAATCGCGGCGGCCGCTGGCAGCAGCCCCCCCGACGATTCTCCGGCCCACAATGGGCCGAAGTCCCGCCTGTTCTATGCCGATCCCGCCGGCGTAAATTGGAGTTGGTCACTTACCGACGGGACCTGGCGGCGCGGGCGGGCTTCGGGGTTCTTGGGAGGTCGCGGGGGGGATCTGGCCCCGGGAGGTGCCCCCACGGTGGCCTGGCCCGCGGTCGGGGCCCATCGATCCGCGGGCGGGCCTGTGCCGTGGGGGTACTCTATTCCTACGCGCCGGCCGTGTATGCCTTCGCAATGGCCGGCGCGAAGGTGAACCCCCCTGCGCATGCGCGGGGATGACGTCAGCGGACGCTCCCACGCATGCACGGACCCGCGCCAGCCGGGGCCGGAGGGCGCCAAAGGCCTTCCACGACGGCCTGCGGGGCGCAAACCACTCCGCCGCCGTCCTAGCCCCTGAAGGTCCGAAGGATTCCGCACCTTTGGGGTGGCCCGACGCCGGAGTGGTTCCCTCCACTCCACTGCGCCGTTTCTGCCCGCCCCGCCGATTCCCAGAGAATCCTGCCCAACAATGCACATCCACCTCCTCAAGACCTTTTTTAAAAAATCAATTTAGAATACCCAATTCACTTTTTCCAATTAAGGGGCAATGTAGCGTGACCAATCCATGTAGCCTGCACATCTTTGGGTTGTGGGGGCGAAACCCACGCAAACACGGGGAGAATGTGCAAACTCCACACGGGCAGTGACCCAGAGCCGGGATGGAACCTGGGACCTTGGCGCCGTGAGGCAGCAGTACTAACCACTGCACCACCATGCTGCCCTATCCTCAGGACCTTTTAAGGGTGCCACCATCACCAAGACCCCAACCATTGACATCCTGGAGAGTATAATTAGCAAGAATGAGGGACTTCAATTATATGGTTAAATTGGTAGACTGGGGCTGTTCTCCTTGGAGAAGAGAAGATTGAGAAGAGATGTGACAGAGGTGTTCAAAATCCTGAGGCATCTGGATTAGGTAGATAGGGAGTAACTGTTTTCATTGGAGAAAGGATCGAGAACGAGAGGGCATCAAAGATAATTGGCAAAAGAAGCAACAGCGACATGAGGAAAAACATTTTTCACGTAGCGAGTGGTTAGCATCTGGTATGCACTTCCTGAGTGTGTGGTGGAATCAATCATGGCTTGCAAAAGCAATTGGATTATTATCTGAAGAGAAAGAAATTGTGGGCCGCGGGGGCGGGGACGACGACATGGGAGTGTGTTGCAGAGAACCAGCACAGGCACAAAGGCTGAATGGCCTCCCGCGCTGTAACCATTCTATCTCTCTCTCCTCAGTAAGATGCTTCTGTTTTTAAAATACTTTATTCCAAACATTTGTAAAACTGCAACAAATAAAATACGAACGCCACAAAATCACAATCCACAGTTTGTACAATTTTCCCCCCTTTTATCACCCCGACCCCCACCGCATCTCGAAGCCCTCCGCTGACCCCCTCAACTCAAACTTAACCTTCTCCAACTGGAGAAAGTCATACAGGTCCCCCAGCCAGGCTGCCATCCCCGGAAGTGTATCCGACCTCCAATTTAACAGGATCCTTGGCCGGGCAATTAGAGAGGCGAAGGCCACAACATCGGCCCCGTCCACTCCAGAAGCTCCGGCACTTCTGATACCCCAAAAAGCTCCACCATAGGGCCCGGCCTGACCTCCACCCCCACAATCTGAGATAGCAACCCTAACACCTCCTCCCAGGATCTCAGTAAGATGCTCCTTAAAGACACTCCATAAACCCTGCTTTGACCAGATGTTTAGTCATTTATCTACTTATGTAACTTGGTGTCAGTTAGTTTGATAATGCTCCTTGAATATTTATTATATGTTAAAGGTGTTATATAAATGTTTCTTTAAACTGGGAAATTAAAGTCATTTATTCTGCCTCATCCAAATAAAATTTTGCTTGATATTATGCCCTATTTATTTTGTCAAGACAGTTGTTTATTTAAAACTCAGTGCAAAGCAAAATCAATTAGATGCTGAAAATAAGCTAAATTGCCTACTTTAGTTTGGCGCCTGCTTAAATCAGAGTCCTACCTACACCAAGGAGTAAAGTTACATTACTAGGAAATTACTGGCATCATATAGAGATACGTTTGCCAACAGTTTTCCTTTCCTCCTGCTCACCCCACTCCCATTCACTTCATGAATTAGGATGCATAAAGCCTAATACACAATGAGAGCACAAAATGAATCCAGATATGGATGGATGGCAGCAAACCTCAATTGCAGGCAAGAGACTTTATTTTGTTCAAACCTGACCAGGGCATGTATCAGACTGGTACGATATGTATGATATTTTACATTGCTCAAATATCTTGACTATTTTCATTAAGCATGTATAATCCTTTACCTATTGTCTGCATTTTAAAGGCAGCATTGCCTCAGCTAACTTGTTTAAAAAGTGACTGGCATTTATGTAAGCCCCTTTGTTAATTCAGCAGTTCTTTGTTTTGGTGATTAGGTTGACAGTGATACAATTTGGAATGAGATCCACTCATCTAGTGCTGCACGCTTGGCAGCAGGCTGTGTGATTGAGCTTGTTCTTAAAGTGGCGACTAAGGAATTGAAGGTGAGTCTTTTTCTTAACTTAAGCAATAACTAATAAATGGGAAGTTATGAAAAGGGAAATTCACCTAGATGTAGAAAACGCTGCCATTGGATCCGGGACACTGAATATAAACATTTACAAATTTTAGAGTACTAATGTTTTTGGTCACCTGGTCTAAATTACTTTTACACCCTTTTATTTTATTGGTAAGTTGGGATATTTGTGTTAGCTGTGTCTCAATGGTAGCTCTCAGAAACAGGGTTTTTGAGAGTTCAAGTCCCACTCCAGAGACTTGTACATAATCCACGTTGACACCCCAGTATAATACTGGGGAATGCTTCACTGTTGGAGAGATGCCGTCTTTCGAATGAAACATTGAATTGAGGCCCCATTTGTCTCATCATGTGGGTATAAAAGATCGCTTGGCAATAGGCAAAGAAGAGCAGTGGGCTTCTTCCCATTGCCTTGCCAATGTTTATCCCTCATCCAATGCCTAAAACAGATTTAGGGTCAATTAGCAATTACTGTTTGTGGAAACCTGCTGTGTACAAATTGGTTGCTGTGTTTTCTACATTACAGCAGTGACTACACTTCAAAAAGTGCTTAATTGGCTTTGGAATGTTCATAAGACCATAAGACATAGGAGCAGCAGTAGGCCATTCAGCCATTGAGTATGCGCCGCCCTTCAGTGAGATCGTGGTTGATCTGATATGTTCTGTTGTCATGACGGGCGCTATAGAAATTCTTAATTTCTGTCAGTTAACAGTATGCATAACTTGCAATATGGGACAGATTCTTCTAGGCCTATGATTGCTGGTCTGTATAATTCATTTCAGCCATAATAAGAAAAAATTAGAATTGTCACAGATCCACCTGGGAGATGAAATTACAAACATAAATTAATTGAATTTATAAAACACCTTATCTAAACCACATCCCAAAGTACTTCACAGTGTCATGAGAATGTTGTTTTAAGAAATGTTTGGCTGCTCATGTTACTGCAGTGATGTCAGAGTGTGGGTGGAGCTGAGCTCTGGTTCTGCTTTTTAGTTTCACTTTGAGAAAAGCTTTGGTGTGTCTGTCTTTTTAGTTTCGTTTTTCAGTGTGTTGCAGCTGAAGTCAGTCAAAGCAGCTGTACTGTTGATCTCTCTGCTATGAAGGACTATCTCTTGATCATTTGGTGAATTCAGAAATTTAAATGTTTTCAGTATTGAATGTAAACCCTGATGTGCTTCTGTTTAAAGTTGTTAAGTCTTTTGAATGTCAAAAGGACAGCTTGAAGGATTACGTAGTGTTGTATTCTTTGCGGGTTATCTTTGAATTAATGGTGGCTAAGATATTCACTGCTTGTTTTAAAAAGGTTAACTTGAATTCATAGAATAAATATTGTTTTGTTTTTAAAATTACTTTTCCATTTCTGCTGTACCACACCTCTAGAGTGGGCCATGTGCTCCCCGTACCACAATCTATTAAAAGTTGTGGGTCAGGTGAACTCCATGATACACTTTGGGGTTCTCTAAACCCTAACCCATAACGATTGGGGCTCGAGGGGGATAAAAGTCGATCTATTGGATTGGCTTAGTGAAGTTAAAGACAGTGAGGGGTGAGCATATTGTGGTTGCTTTTCAGGTGTGGTATTTTAGTTTAAGTAGGGAGTGTGTTGTGGACAATGGCTCTTTCAGAGGCTCAGATGTTTTTCGGGGTGGAGACGGTCACACGCAGTACCTTACGGACTGAGACTAAAAGCAGACTGGTAGATTTGGCAAAAAACATTGCAGTTAACATTACCTGACAAAATGCGAAAAGATGAGGTAATTATGGCGGTGGCTAAGCATTTAAAGTTGCCTGAGATACAGTCTGACTCATTAGAAATGGCAAAGATCCAGTTGCAGATTAAGCAACTTGAACATGAAAAAGAATTAAAGCAGGTTGAATATGCAATGAGAGAAAAAGAAAAGGAGAGAGAAGAAAGAAACAAAGAAAGAATAGCCCTAGCAAAAGAAAAAGAAAAGGAGATACAGATCAGGGAAAAAGATAAAGAGAGAGAGTTTGAACTTCAGAAAATGGCCATGAAACATGACAGTCAGTTAAAATTGGCAGACGTAAAGGGAAACGTACAGTTGGATGATAGTGATGAGGATAGTGAGAAAGAGCGTCTTAAGTCAAAGGCGTGGTGGGGATCTATTTAAATATGTCCAAGCATTGCCAAGGTTTGACGAGAAGGAGGTAGAAGCCTTTTTCATTTCATTTGAGAAGGTAGCTAAACAAATGAAATGGCCACAGGACATTTGGGTATTACTGATTCAAACAAAGCTGGTAGGTAGGGCTAGTGAAGTGTTTGCATCACAACCGGAGGAGGTATCTGGGACATGTGAGGAGGTGAAAAAATCCATCTTAGGCGCATATGAACTAGTGCCTGAAGCTTACAGACAAAGGTTTAAAAATTTAAGGAAAGAATTTGGTCAAACATACATGGAGTTTGAAAGGATCAAACAGAGTAATTTTGATAGGTGGATAAGAGCTTTGAAAATAGACCAAACGTATGAAGCTCTCAGAGAAATTATACTTTTGGAGGAGTTTAAAAATTCAATTCCTGATGTAGTGAGAACTCATGTGGAAGAGCAGAGGGTTAAAAATGCGAGGTTAGCAGCCAAAATGGCAGATGGTTATGAATTAGTTCATAAATCAAAGCTTGGTTTCTGACATCAGTTTCAGCCTGTGAGGGATAGAAACTGGGGACATGAGAAATACTCAAGTGGCAAAAGTAAAGGTGATCTGATGGGAGATGATAAGGAGAGTGTACCTCAGATTAAAAAAGAAATCCAGGAGGGTGGAAAAGAAATGAAAAGTTTCAAATGTTTTCACTAATAAACTAGGCCATGTAAAGTCACAGTGTTGGTGGTTGAAGAAAAGCACTGGGAAGGCTGATGTGGTAAAACAGGATAAGACAGTGGGATTTGTTAAAGTGGTAAAGGAAAGCCCAAGTGAAGCGAAGGAGGTGTAAAAGATTGTACAGACTGATCGAGAGGTGATTGATAAGAAGGTGCCAGATCTCTTTAAAGAATTTACTTGTGTGGGTAAAGTTTACTCGTGTATCAGGAGGAGCAGGTAAAGAAGTCACAATTTTAAGAGATACGGGAGCTAGTCAATCTTTAATGATAAGAGATGAGGAGTTATGTAGGTTGGGCAGAATGTTGTCAGAAAAGGTGGTAATATGTGGAATTCAGGGTGAGAGGAGTAGTGTTCCATTATATAAGGTAAGGTTGGAAAGTCCAGTGAAGAGTGGTGAAGTGGTAGTAGGAATAATAGAGAAACTATCTTGTCCAGGAATAGTTTATCTTGGGTAATGATATAGCTGGATCGCAAGTGGGAGTGATGCCTACTGTGGTTGATAAGCCAGTGGGAAAATCAAACAACTGAAGTGTTGAAGGACAAATATCCTGGGATTTTTCCAGATTGTGTAGTAACTAGATCGCAAACAAGAGGAGAAATCAAAGAGTGAAGATGAAGTTGAAGTGCAATTATCAGAAACTATTTTTGATCAGATGGTTGGTAAAGAACAGGAATAGATGGAGGATGAGGCGGATATTTTTAGTTCAGGAAAATTGGCGGAGTTACAACAAAAAGATATAGAAATAAAACGGATGTATCAGAAAGCATACACAGGAGAGGAATCTGCGTGTATACCAGAGTGTTATTACCGTAAAAGTAAGAAAATGGAGACCTTTACATATGCAGGCAGATGAAAAGTGGGCAGAAGTTCATCAAGTAGTATTGCCGGTAGGGTATAGAAAGGAGGTGTTGCGAGTTGCACATGAGACACCAGTGGGAGGTCATTTGGGAATAAGGAAAACTTAAGCTAAAATCCAGAAACATTTTTATTGGCCTGGACTACATAAAGATGTAGTTAAATTTTGTCAATCATGTCACACATGTCAAGTGATGGGGAAACCTCAAGCAGTGATAAAACCAGCGCCCTTAATAGCCATTCCAGCTTTTGAGGGACCTTTTACAAGGGTCCTAATTGATTGCGTAGGACCGCGTCCTAAAATGAAAAGTTGGAATGAATATCTTTTGACGTTAATGGATGTGTCTACTAGGTTTCCAGAGGCCATTCCAGTACGTAATATTACAGCTAAAAAGATTGTGGAGGAGTTACTTAAATTCTTTACTAGATATGGACTATCCACAGAAGTACAATTGGATCAAGGATCAAATTTTACCTCAAGGTTATTCAAAGAAGTTATGGATAGCTTAGGAATAAAACAATTTAAATCAACTGCGTACCATCCAGAATCGCAGGGAGCGTTAGAAAGGTGGCATCAGACATTAAAGACAATGTTGAGGGCTTATTGTCAAGATTATCCAGAGGATTGGGATAAAGGAATTCCATTTGTACTGTTTGCAATTAGGGATGCACCTAATAAGTCAACCAAATTTATTCCTTTTGAACTAATTTTTGGTCATGCGGTAAGAGGACCACTTAAATTGATTAAGGAAAAATTGTTGGGTGAGAAATCGGAAATTACATTATTGGATTACGTGTCAAATTTTAGGGAACGATTAAATAGAGCAGGTGAATTGGCTAGACAACATTTGAAAGTTGCACAAAATGTGATGAAACGGGTCACGGACAAGTAATTAAAGTTTGTAGTTTTGCCAGTGGAGATAAAGTTTTAGTATTGTTACCAGTGGCAGGTGAGCCTTTAAAAGCTAGGTTTTGTGGACCTTATCAGATTGAAAGGAAATTAAGTGAGGTGAATTATGTGGTAAAAACACCAGATAGAAGGAAGACTCACCGAGTGTGTCATGTGAATATGCTTAAAAGGTACTTTGAAAGGGAAGGAGAGAAAAAGGAGGAGATTTTAATGAGTCTAACTCAAAGTGACAAACCAAATCCAGATGACTGTGAATTTGACATACCTCAAATTAAATTGGAAAATGAGGATGTTGTTAAAAATTGGGATAAATTGTTGAGTTGTCTTCCAGAGGAAAAACAAACTGACCTGAAAGAGTTATTGATATCACATGGGCAAGTTTGTGGGGATAAATTGGGAAGTACTAAAATGGCTACACATGATGTAGATGTGGGAAATGCTGTTCCAATCAAACAACATCCATACAGACTTACCCCTTTAAAATTGGCACAGGTTAACAAGGAGATTGAAAGTATGCTTAAAAATGGCATAATTGAAGTGGGTTGCAGCCAATGGAGCTCATGCATAGTGATGGTACCAAAACCAGGCGGTACCCAAGAGTTGTGTGTGGACTATAGAAAGGTGAATGCAGTTACAAGAACGGACTCTTATCCTATCCCATGTTTGGAGGATTGCATTGAGAAAGTGGGACAGTCCGCTTTTATTTCCAAAGTGGATTTACTTAAAGGTTACTGGCAGATACCTTTATCTGAAAGGGCGAAGGAGATTTCAGCTTTTGTGACTCCAGATGGTAGATACCAATTCAAAGTTATGCCATTTGGCATGAAAAACGCCCCAGACAAATTTCAACGGTTAACTAACACAGTCGTTTAGGGATTACCCAATTGTGCGGTATACATCGACGATCTGGTCATTTTCAGCCAGATATGGAAAGACCATTTAAAACATCTGATGGAGTTATTCTATCGACTTCAGGAGGCGGGTTTGGTGATAAACCTAGCCAAAAGTAAATTTGGGAAAGCCCAAGTCACTTTCCTTGAGACGTTTTCGATACCCTCAAGACAAAGGGAAATAATGCAATTTCTTGGCATGAGTGGATTTGTTCGATCTTTGGTGCAAACGTTTTGTCGCGTGATTGCTCCACTGATGGACTTGCACTGATGGTCGAAAATTTCAATGGACAGCGGACTTTCAACAGGCATTTGACGGCCTGAAAACTGTGATAACCAATGCTCTTGTGTTGGAGTATTGCAAGGGACTCTGTGATCAGATTGAACTAAAGTATCTGACTTTAAAGAGAAATGCCAAGGCGTAGAGAAATGGACCGATCGTGCAGAGAATGTTCAAAGAGACTGTCAATCAGGAAGGATTTCAGTTGGAGGAAGAAGAACGAAAAAAAATGGACTATTATTATACCTGTTTGCGTGTGTTGTTTTTGCAACGATAAAGTATATTTACTCTGTGCATTTCTTAAAGGATGGTGAAAAGGTGAAAAATAAAACCATCTTGAAGTTGATGGGTTTATTTTTTTTCTTGGGGGGAGGTGTCATGAAAATGTTGCTTTAATAAATGTTTGGCTCCTCATGTTACTGCAGTGATGTCAGAGGGTGGGTGGAGCTGAGCTCTGGTTCTGCTTTTAGTTTCACTTTGAGAAAAGCTTGGGTGTGTCTGTCTTTTTGGTTTCGTTTTTCAGTGTGTTGCAGCTGAAGTCAGCCAAAGCAGCTATACTGTTGATCTCTCTGCCATGAAGGACTATCTCTTGGACATTTGGTGAATTCAGAAATTTAAATGTTTTCAGTATTGAATATAAACCCTGATGTGCTTCTGTTTAAAGGTTGTTAAGTCTTTTGGATGTTAAAAGGACAGCTTAAAGGATTACTTAGTGTTGTATTCTTTGAGGGTTATCTTTGAATTAATGGTGGCTAAGATATTCACTGTTTGTTTTAAAAAGGTTAACTTGAGTTCATAGAATAAACTTTGTTTTGTTTTTTTAAAATACTTTTCCATTTCTGCTGTACCACACCTCTAGAGTGGGCCGTGTGCTCCCCGTACCACAATCTAGTAAAAGTTGTGGGTCAGGTGAACTCCATGATACACTTTGGGGTTCTCTAAACCCTGACCCATAACAACAGCCAATAAATACTTCTGAAATATAGTCACTATTTTAATGTAGAATTATTGTTAGAGTGGAATATTAAAAAATTTACAGCACAGAAGGAACCCATTAGGCCTGTTCTATTTCTGCTACCTCTTTAAACGAGCAATGGTGTTCGGTCTCACGCCTCTTCTTTTTGTCTACTATAAGTCCTTGTCCTCAGTCACAAATCCAACTCTCTTTTTAAAAAATTATTTACAGAATCAGCTTGCATCCCCTTTTCAGGTAGATCCCAACAACTATGAGTGAAAACAATCACCTCCTATGCCTCTAGGTTTTACCAATGATTTTAAATCCATGACTTCTGATTATTGCCCAACTCACCACAGGGAATGATTTTTCTCTCTGAACTTCTTCCAAAACCAGAAGGATTAGATAGCATTTCTAAATGAATGTAATGTGTTAAAAGATAAATTTGCTTGTCTTGCAGCTAGCACTGTAGCAAATTATTTTACAAAACAGTGCCTTACTCTGGCAAAATTAGGATATATTGCAAAATTAAAGGAACAATAGCAGGATATAGATGCAAAACTTCATGGTTCCTCAGCGTTGCATTAGGGGATACCCCAAAGATGCGCTGGGGAATCCCTCCAGGAAGTTTCCACGCAAGAGTTTACTCGGCAATTGCCCATAAGCGCTAACTTCCTCTGGACAATTACGCTAGGCTGGGAACCATCCGACAGAAATGATTTAAATTGTTAACTTCGGATGGTTCTGCCAGTTTAACCCTGATAATTGAACTTTTCTTTTTTTTTTAAAGAGTACCTAAGTCTTTTTTTCCCAATTAAGGGGCAATTTAGCGTGGCCAATCCACCTGCCCTGCACACTCTGAAAGAATTAGAACAAAAAAAAAATCACTTCTAACTCCAGAGTAACTAAATACATCCAGAACCAGCTTCGCACGGAACACCCTGCAGACACATGACCACCCTCCCCTTCCCCCACCACACCCCTCAAGCAGATCCCTCACCTGGGCCCAATCGACTTGACCCCCCCCTCCCCGTTGTCTGAACCACTTACATTTAAATTAATTTGTTACTTTAAACACCTCCTTTAGAACAGCTAGTGCAGCACAGTGTGTTTCTTCCCTGCATCCTGTTACTCCTCGCTGGAAGCGTGCTTCACTGCTCCTGTCTCACCCAGCCTGAGTGAGGAATGTTGCTAACTTTTGGTTGGTTCAATTGGCTCTGTTTTATAACCTTTGCTCTCGAGTCACCAGGTATCTTTATGATGCCGCCACGAGGTTCAAGGTCAAGTAATGATCAATAACTCAACACACCAATTCGTAAGATTCAAATCAATACACATTTATTATACACAGTCAATCGCTACTCATGCATAAATTCTACTTAATAAACTATCTCTATAACTAACAGGCCTATACTTAGCTTCGGACTGGCCCACCAGGTCAGGGGAACAAATGGCCTTTCGTTCAGGTCCCGAGTCTACGGGATTCAAAAGCTGGTATGGACTGGTAGCTAGGAGCGCCTATCTCATAGCGAGCGTTGACTTGAAACTTACTTGCTTGGAGGCCGCTGGACGGTTCACTCTCAGGGGTTGCTTCGCATTGCTGAGTGACCCTGTCAAGAAGGACGATTTGAACTTAGGGGCTTTGCTTTATAGTCCCCAGGGGCTTCCCTCCCTTCTGGGCGGACCCCGTACCTGGTTTCAAGTGATTGGACTTTGTTCCAATCGCTTGGTTCGATTTCTCCAATGCTGGAGCAGTTCCCTGATCGTTGGGCGATCTTTAAGTGTCCGTTAACCTCTTTTGTATTGGCTCCTGCTGGCGCCGAGGAGTCTGGCTTGGCTTTGTTTACCTTAATGTTTCGATTGTTCCTGGGGATCGCTCATTAATATGTAGATGGCTGCTACATTACTATGCAGATGGCTGCTGATTTCAGTGCTGTCTGGTACCTTACAGGTCTTAATACACATGATTTCTGTATTTGCTAGTCTTTGCCTGTGTTGGCTGAATTTCCCTTCAGCCTTTGCAGTTCTCCATTTTAAGTCGGGAAGTGGCCAACTCAGGTGGCTACAGGAAGAGTGGGTGAAACACGAACTTTAGAATTTCTGCGAAGTAAGTCCCTCGAAATTGCCACTCTGAGGAAGGTACAAGCCGTTGTGTTGCCCTTATAGAGACAATCACCACAGGTATGCTTGATGGATTTGCAAATAAGAAATCTATATCCTGCATTGCTTCCAACTTTAAAATACCCTGTCATTATTCTGTGGCTTGTAAAATTGGGTTTTGCTTTATATTCCTCAATGCATTTTTGTATCACAGTTGAACATTTATATGGAGCATCCTTAGGACTCAGGGAATTGATCTGTTGACACAATGGGGTCAAATTGATCTTGGCCAGTGGCCTAAAATTAGTGAAAAAGTATTTAACACCCTTGTTGTGTTCATTAAAGTCCATTCCAAGTTGATACGATAACTAAGTAGCTTTCCAGGCAAATTCAGAGGAGTGTTTTTAATAAAAAATAGTCACACTCATTGCTGAAGGATTGGTGTTACATATTGGCAACAACAACAGGTTTCCTTCCACAAAAGTCTCAAGTGAACCTTGTCAGTGCTTTTACTGATGCTAATCTTATTTTAACGTATTCAAATTCTCAAATTACCATGATTTGAACCTGTGCTCTCCATTATTAGTCGAGTCCTCTGAATCGTTACTGAAGTCGACAAATTTTGAAATTCCTTCTGTAATTCTGATTAATTAGCAATAAAACTTAAACTTGTAATTAAGTGGTCCTATTTTATTTGCTGAGGCACAAAGGCTCATGCTTAACTATCTTTTCTCATAATTAAAATAAAGCATGTAATGAAACTCATTAGTGCTTTTAAGTAGCTTGGGTAATCAGTTATTGATCACAATAGCGCAACGCGGCTGATAGATCCCGTGAGAGGCCTCCCACAGGCTTCGCGGCAGTCATTAAGCCTTGCGGGATATACCCAAGTCCGCGAGGTGTCGGAATCAGACTCCTGCCAAAAGGGGCGTGACCAAAGGTATCCGGGTGGCACTGCCAAGCTTACAGGAGCACTGTCAGAGTGGCAGTGAAATGGTGCCAGAGTGGCAGTGCCAAGGGTCAGGGCCCAAAGGGTGCCATGCCCATGATTGGAGGGTGGGGGGGTATGAAGGATGGGGAAGTGCAGGGCAGGTAAGTAGGGGCCTCTGAGAGTTTGGGGGAGTGACGGGTGGAGGACCTGAAAGGGGCAGTGGGGAGCCTGAAGAAGGGGGTCCTCAGGGATCCCATAGCAGGGTGTACTCACTTGGGGGGTGTGGGGGGTGACATTGCCCATGGCTGGGGGGTGTGGGGGACCCACAAGCTCCCTTAGAGATCGGGCACCCTTTCAAAATAGTGACCCGACCTCTGAGTTCAGCTCCCCAGTGCTGAAAACAATTCTCAGTGTGGACGAAACCGATGAGAAACTCCTCAGGGCCCCAAAAAGTGACTAAATGTTGTTTGATAGCGGTGGGGAACTCTCCGGCATACCCGGCGGGAAACTCCCTGTAAAACCCCCCAAAAATTAGCTTAGAACTTGTTCTTTTAAATTCCGCCCATTATTTTTGAGAGTGAAGGACGTGACTGATTAATTATTTTGAATTTTATCTTGCAAGTTTCCATTCTTCTTTCCTGAAAGAACTGGCTTCTTGCCGGAGAAACATGTGCACCACTTAACCTCCAATACATTGCCAAAATGTCTGCTATCTGCTGAGGCAGCCAGCTAACACAGATCAAACCTGAAAATCTTTAGTCTGCATACTGAGCTACTGATTACCTTAACCTATTGAAATATCATCAGAGCAGATTATTTGTTGTTCATCTGTGCAATTTGACTGGAAGTACATGTGTATCAGTGCAAATTGCAGCTTGTACTGAATTATGTAAATGATGGTGTTTTGCAGAATGGATTTGCGGTCGTGAGGCCTCCTGGACACCATGCAGAGGAGAGCACACCAATGTAAGTAACTGGTTCAGCCTTCTTCACTGAAAAACAACTTCTGTTACTTACAAATACATACTTTGTACAGATTACAGTGGTTCAAGAAGACGACAGCTTGCCTTCACCTTCTCGAGGACAATGGGGGATGCGCACTAAATGTCGGCCTAGCCGGTGAAGCCCAATTCCATGTACAAACAAACCAAAGCCACTTGCCATTCTGGTGTAGTTTGTGTGTAATTGGCAGCATATGAGGTTCAGACAAAAGCTGGTGAAAATTTGTCCTACTGTGCTTTTCCCTCTGATAAATTAGTGAAGGAATGCAAATGATTAAAATCAAGAACACTGCTATTAACCATTTCCACTTGTTTTCTCTCTTCCCCACTTCTCTTGCCTCCAGGGGATTCTGCTACTTCAATTCCGTGGCCATTGCTACCAAACTCCTGCAGCAGAGGTTGAATGTCAGCAAAATCCTTATAGTGGACTGGGTGAGTGAATCAGGCCAAAAGCAAGGCACAAATTAGAGGAGAGACTTATTCTGCTTTACAGCCCAATTTTAGTCAAATCTGTTGTGTGCTCTTATTTAAGGTCACATCCAGTTGGTGTTTAAATATGTTGATCTCATCTGATCATTTCAGTTGAACTTGGACCGAGTGACATTTTGGGCATGCTTTTTAAATTATTTTAATCACTGTATCAGTTTGTAATTTGTTTTTGAGTTATGAATTGTTTTGTGTTTTGTAGTCGATTGAAATGTGTGAAAGCTGTGCTGTAGATTGTAATTAGAGTTTGCTTTCCCTCAAAAGAACACAGTGGAGCAGCAAAAGACTGATTCCTGGGGTGAGGACTGGGTGGGGGAAAGAGATAAAAGAGGGTGAACATGTTTGAATGTTAGTGACCATCAGTCAGGAAGAAATTGTGTTGAAAGAATCTGCAATCCTTTGGTCACAAATTAAATTCTGATCCAGATTTAAAGACGAGTCCAAAATTCTACTTTTCAAACATGGCCATTCAATCTGCTTTCTGATATTGTGTAACAGGACGTGCATCATGGTAATGGCACCCAACAGGCGTTCTACAGTGATCCCAACGTGTTGTACATTTCATTGCATCGTTATGATGATGGCAACTTCTTCCCTGGCAGTGGAGCCCCAGATGAGGCAAGTAATGCAGATTGCTTAGATTACAAAAGAAGTCTCATGTCATTTAAAGCATCAATCATAAACCTAAAAATAATTTAATTTGGCTTCTATTCCTTTTCATTGTAATGAATTTGTCAGGTAATTGAATTGTTTGATAATTAAATAATAGAGAAGACATGGCAGCATTTATTTTCAAATTGTTATGATTGCTATCATGATCACTATCCTACTAAAGATGAAACCTAGTTCTGAGTTCTGATTTGTTTACCGTGTGATGTTTAATTTGTTGAAAGATATAGTGATCGATACTGCTTTAAATCAGACAAGACTATTAACCCACAGTGGTTAGCACTGTTGCTTCACAGCGCCAGGGTCCCAGGTTTGATTCCCACTTGGGTCACTGTGTACTAGTCTGCACATTCTCGCCGTGTCTGCGTGGGTTTCCTCTGGGTGCTCCGGTTTCCTCCCACAAGTCCAGAAAGACGTGCTTGTTAGGTAATTTGGATATTCTGAATTCTCCTTCTGTGTACCCGAACAGACGCCAGAATGTGGCGACTGGGGGCTTTTCACAGTAACTTCATTGCAGTGTTAATGTAAGCCTACTTGTGGCAATAATAATGATTATTATTATTAACATTTTATGAAGCAAGTGTGTGCTCTTTATTCTAAGTCATTATATAGCATAAAATTGCACATAGAATAGTCATAAATAGCCAGGAATATCAGGTATAAAGTATGCTGTTTTGTAAATAACAGCAATCCCAAAGTTGTTTGGAGTTGCTGTGTAATTTAAGATGTAAACATTTAATTTGAAATGGGAAGACATTGTTTCTTTGTTGAAAGTGTTTCTGATTTTTGAATTTTAGGTTGGGACTGGCGCAGGGGTAGGGTTTAACCTCAATATGGCCTGGACTGGAGGTCTGGATCCACCAATGGGCGATGCTGAATATTTGACTGCATTTAGGTGAGACTCATAAATATTCAGTGATGTGAGTAAAGATTGTGAACCGTGTTGTTAAATGCGTTTGATTTAATGAGTCATTTTGAAGGCAAGTTTAAGTATTATATTTTCTTACATTTTGTGCAGCATTCAAAATCTAATAGTTAAGGGATGAGCAGTTCAGTGCTATTGGAGGTGTGAATTAATTTAAAAATAAAACTTTTAGGGGTGACTAGATACAATAACACTACGGTGTTGACTCTCAGTTAATAAACTCTTATTCAAATTCCCATCCCTAGCATTCTCATCCAGGTTACATAAGGGCAAAGCTTTGCTGTGCTTTACTGGGTCAAAAGTGAATGCTAGTCAATCACCCAAGGATAAACCTTGATAGGGATGTAGAGGTATAATAGAAACATAGAAATTTACAGTACAGAAGGAAGACACTTATCCCATCGTCATGTCTGTGCCAGCCAAAAAGATCCATCCAGCCTAATCCCACTTTCCAGCTCTTGGTCCGTTGCTTGTAGGCTACACTACTTCAAGTGTATATCCAAGTACTTTTTAATTACAACGAAAGTTTCTGCCTCCACTATCCCTTCAGGCAGTGATTTCCAGATCCCCAGCATCCTCTTGAGTAAAAATATTTCTCCTCAACTGCTCTCTAACCCTTCTACCAATTATTTTAAATCTATGCCTCTGTGTGTTAATATATCTGGAAAAAGAAATAGGTCCATCCTATGTAGGCACCATGTTATTTTATTCACCTCAAATCTCCCCTCAGGCTCGGCTATTCCAAAGAAACAGCATTAACCTATCCATTCTTTCTTCAGTCCTGACACATGATGGGGGAGATGGTAGCGCAGTGGTAATGTCACTGGAGCAGTAATCCAGAGGACCAGGCTCTAAAGATACAAGTTCAAATCCCACCATGGCATTTAAATTGACAAGCTGCTGTATAGGAGGCTGTTAAATAAGTTAAAAGCCCATGGTGTTACGGGTAAGATACTGGCATGGATAGAGGATTGACTCACTGGCAGAAGGCAGAGAGTGGGGGTAGAGGGTCTTTTTCAGGATGGCAGCCGTGGACTAGTGGTGTGCCTCGGGTCAGTGTTGGGACCACAACTTTTCACAATATACATTAATGATCTGGAAGAAGGAACTGAGGGCACTGTTGCTAAGTTTGCAGATGATACAAAGATATGCAGAGGGACAGGTCGTCTTAAGGAAGCAGGGGGGCTGCAGAACGACATGGACAGGCTAGGAGAATGGGCAAAGAAGTGGCAGATGGAAATCAATGTGGAAAACTGAGAGGTTATGCACTTTGGTAGGAAGAATGGAAGGATAAACTATTTTCTAAATGGGAAAAGGCTCAGGAAATCAGAAACACAAAGGGACTGAGGAGTACTATTCAAGATTCTTTTAAGGTTCAGTCGGCAGTTAGGAAGGAAAATGCAATGTCAGTATTCATGTCGAGAGGGCTAGGAAACAAGAACAGGGATGTACTTCTGAGGCTGTATAAGGCTCTGGTCGGACCCCATTTGGAGTATTGTGAGTCGTTTTGGGATCTGTATCTAAGGAAAGGGTCCAGAGGAGGTTCACAAGATTGAGCTCTGGAATGAAAAGCTTGCCATATGAGAAGCGGCTGAAGACTCTGGGTCTGTACTCGTTGGAGTTCAGAAGGATGAGCGGGGAATCTTATTGAAACTTACAGGATACTGAGAGGCCTAGATAGGGTGGACGAGGAGAGGATATTTCCACTAGTTGGAAAAGCTAGAATCCGAGGCCAAGCCTTAGACATTAGGGACGATCCTTTAAAACTGAGATGAGGAATTTCTTCAGCCAGAGGGCGGTGAATCTGTGGAACTATTCGCCCAGAAGGCTGTGGAGGCCAAATCGCTGAATGTCTTTCAGACAGAGTTAGATAGGTTCTTGATGAATAAGAGCATCAGGAGTTATGGGGACAAAGCAGGAGAATGGGGATGAGAAACATATCAGCCATGATTGAATGGCGGAGCAGACTCGATGGGCCAAATGGCCTAATTTTTCTCTTATGTTTTATGGTCTAAATTCTATTAATAAAGCTGGAATATAAAGCTAATGATGATCAGTCATGTTGATCATGAAACTATCATCGATTGTCATAAAGACTTATCTGGTTCACAAAAAGAAATCTGCTGTTTGTACCTGGTCTCACCCACATGAGACTCCAGACCCACAGCAATATGATTGACTCTTAACTATTTCCTGAAATGTTCAGTTCCAGGGCAGATAGGGATGGGCAAAAAATGCTGACTTTGCAAGCGATGCCCCGATCCTCTGAAAGAATGAAGAAGAAGAAAATCCCTGTAAATCTCCTCTTGTACCTTCGCGAGTACAATCATATTATTCCTGTAATGTGGTGACCCGAATTGCATACAGTGGCCTCCAGCATAACCTCCTTACTCTTATGCTCTGTGCCTCAGAGCATTTGCATGGCTTCTTTAGCAGCTTATTTACTTATTCTGCAACTTTGAGGGATCTATGGCATTAACTCCAAGGTCCATTTATGCTTCTCAGGTCCCTACCATTATTGTGTTATGCCTTGCCTTGTTTTCCCTTCTCAGGTGCATTACCTCACACTTTCCAGATTGAATTCCATGTGCCACTTTTCGTCCCATTTGACCAGTCAATTGATATGTTTCTGCAATTTACAGCCTTTTTCCACACAATCAACCACATGGCCATTTTTTTGTATCATTTGCAAATTTGTTAATCCTACCCCCTATACTTATTCCAACTCATTGATACATGTCACAAAAAGCAAAGGAACCATGTGCAACCCCATTAGAAACAACCTTCAACTCAAAAACACCCAATGGCCATTGCTTCCTGCCACTAAGCCAATTTCCGATCCAATTTGTTCTTCCCCTTGGACCCAGAACTTTTTTCTTTCTGACTACTCTTGCTGTCTGCTGATTTGACCTTTATGCTTTATTGAAGGTCGTGCGGATTCAATGTCTGCTCCCCGCTTCCAGAATGGGCCCTCTCCCGATCGTGGGTCAGCTTCTCCTGCTGGGTCACAAGAGAGGGCATCATTAGCCGCACGTGTGGTTCACCGTTGGGGGGGGGGGGGGGGGAGGAAGGAAGGGTGGGGGGGGGAAAGGAAGGGTTGGGGGGGGCTGAAGGAAAAGTTGGGGGAGTGGCTCAAGTGATTTGGGGGTGGGAGGGTCCTGCCAACTCACACATGTGGCCTGATGTCGGTCATTGAACTTCTTGCGGCACTGGACTCCTGGTCACGCTGCCCAGCTGAAGGCCACAGCTACGTCATCCCAGGTGGCACTGGCTGCCCTGTGGCTCACCTGCCAGGATCCTTGGAGGAACAGGACATCCTTCCTGGCTTCAACCACCTCTAAGCGCCTCCAGGTCTGCGTCTCCAAATCTCGGGGCCAGTCGCCTCAGTGCCATGGCTGCATACTGAGTGCGGCTGGCTGTGCAAGAGCTGTTTAAGTGCTTCTTGACCTTGTTAGCGGGCGGCTGGCGACCACAGTCCTGGCAAATCAGATGGTGAGCCTTCATTTCATAGAATTTATAGTGCAGAAGGAGGCCATTCGGTCCATCGAGTCTGCACCGGCTCTTGGAAAGAGCACCCTACCCAAGGTCCACACTTCCACCCTATCCCCATAACCCAGTAACCGCACCCATCACTAAGGGCAATTTTGGACACTAAGGGCAATTTATCATGGCCAATCCACCTAACCTGCACATCTTTGGACTGTGGGAGGAAACCGGAGCACCCAGAGGAAACGCACGTACACATGGGGGAGGATGTGCAGACTCCACACAGACAGTGACCCAAGCCGGGAATCGAAGCTGGGACCCTGGAGCTGTGAAGCAATTGTGCTATCCACAATGCGACCGTGCTGCCCCTAATTTCTGGCATGAAGCCCGTGGGGCCTTCTTAATGGACCAATTAACATTGTTTTACGCTGCCGGCCTCACCGGGCCAAGCGCCAGGAAGCTCTTGGCTATTCCTGCTCGCTACCACACTTGGAAATCTTTCCGGAGAATCTCGCCCTATGGATTTAAATGAAAATAAAGAAACCAAGCTGATTTTGTATTAGGTGTATGAGACAAACTAGAAAGAAATAAAGGATGTGAAATTATAAATGATTATAATTACACTTGTGTCATCTGATAATTTGAATGTTACAACTCAGTACCTGCAAGTCTTGAAATCTGATCTAGAAACCTTTTCATAGTACATGAACTGCATATGTTCAGGGTAGTGAAGCCTCGCTACACGGCAAAAAATTTCTGGAGTGGAAAAGGGCTATAGATTGCTTGTGGACACAATTCTGGCTTTCTTGTTTATTATTGATGTATTGTTGAAAATAAAGAACTATGGGCGGGATTCTCCATTCTGCCAGCCGGCCAATAGGGTTCCCCATTTGCCCCACGCCGTCGGGAAATCCCCGGGCATGGGTGCGCTGTCGGCGCAACGGAGAATCCAACCCAATGTTTCTGAACAGTATGTGCAGTATCTATCCAGTATTCTGAGAAATGTCATTAAATAAATACTTGGGGAGTTTGTCGGGTTTCTTGGAATTTTGATGAAAATTACAAATATTATTTTAAAAGGTATTTGAACCGACCAAAGACAGGAAGGTTTGGTATTCCGGCATATAATACCTTCTTGTCCTCAGAGTTCTGAAGAAGTCATATGAACTCGAAACGTTAGCTCTGTTTCTATCTCCACAGATGCTGCCAGACCTGTTGAGCCTCGCGAGCATTTTCTGTTTTTATTTCAAATTTCCAGCGTCCGCAGTGTATTGCTTTTACCTTCTCACCTTTCCTTTTTAATCTTCGCTTGCATTTTTAAAAAGTTTTAACTCTTCCCACTTAGTTTCTCTTTCTCTTTATCCCTGAAAGTGTTGGGGTATAGTTCTGTAGGCACAGCATTCTGCAATAACTTCTTGTAGAAGGCATTATTTGCCTTTGGCATTGGGTTTTGTGCCCTTTATAACCATGAGGGAGGGGGAAGACTCTCAAGCCTAACCCTCTCCTCACTCAATATCCTAGCATGTACAGTTTCACTAATTTGAAAACAACAACCCTCACTGATTTCTATTTTGTTACTTGGGCTACCGAGGTCAGTTGCAATAAATCTTGTTGCATCAACTCCGAATAGCAGCTTTAGGCTTTGTTTTATCTTTAATAAAATTGTCTATCCGTCTTCAGTATAAATAGCTTTCTAATGTGCATGAATCATCCAAGTGTATAAGTTATTGATTGAAATTGTTTGCCTTAATTAGATAGGTCAACACAAAGTTTAGTACTGTCTTACTAACCAGCTATTTTCAAAAGAGTACTTCTCACATTTTTGAAATTTGCAAACATCTCCTTTGGAAACCTACGACCCAATCTTCAGATAAGGCTTCAGAACATACCATGCAATTGTTCAAGTAAAGATGCAAGATTTTTGTAGCCTCATTTACAAATTGTATAGGCTAAAAACAATTCCGATGGAGTTTTTAATCTGTTGCCAAGTTCCTCGAGTGATGCCATGTATTTTGGGGATTTGAAGTTAACATATTTTAACTAACTCTTTTCTGCAAGTTGTTTCACCAATTTCTAGCAAAATAATGCTTTGAAGTATAGAATTTATAGCGCGCACGGGCTTAGGAAAAAATTGCAGCAGGTCATATATTCAGCAGTTTGCAGGTCCCAGGAGACAATAGATGCCTTCAAGGCAGCACCTTGTTATTTAGACCCATAGAATGCCACGTTGCATTTGCAGGGGATCAAGCCTAAGATGAAAAAAGATAAGATAATTGGACATAATGAAATCCAGAAGGCACTCAGTTTCACCATGAACTTGGAAGTGTAGTGTAGAATTGAACTTAATTCAAACCAGTCTTGGAAATGCCAAATGCAAGGTCTTTGAAGTTTGTGGGGAATCAGAAGTACTTTACGCTCGATGGTGCTCGAAGATACGTGTTTTAACTCTTAATGGTGCAGAGTGAAAAACATTCCGCTTATAATTATGATCATGAAAACTTAAGAAAAAATGGGTAAGCCCTAACAGTTTGCTTTTATTCAATTTTTACTCCTGAATATGGCATCATGGATCAAGGACGAATTGCTATTTACAGGTATATACAGGAATGTTAAACAGCTACTGAGAAGCAAACTTAAAATGGATGAATGGTCATCGACTTGAAGCATTAACTCTGTTTCCCTCTCCACAGATGCTGCCAGATCTGCTGAGTATTTCCAGCATTTTTTGTTTGTATTTAAAATAAATAATTACAGGAATTGCATCACAAATTAATAACATACGAAAATATAAATGACATCAAACCATTAAATCTCTGGAGAGTTTCTCTCTTTGCTGATGTGAACATGCTGCCATAAACAAAGACTCTGAAACATTCAGTCCAGTCCTGTTGGAAAGCAATTAGTTTTAGAATGTATATCTAATCAGAAGCATACTGATCTTTCTAAAAAAGGCAGGTGTATCAATGTGCTGTGCCATGGGTGCAGGCTTTACATTTGTATCTTTTCCCACTTTGAGAGTTCCTAATTTTGATCAGAGCTGTTGCAAAGGAACTAAGTGAAGGCTAGACCCTTCTGAAGGTAAAGGGATATTGTGGAAGTTGTTGTCACAGGCTACTTCTACACATCTCTCCATAGCTGGCTACAAATCGTCAGAGCTGATGACTATTTAGCTTCATAACCAGGAATCTGGATGTTGCAAAGACAGTTCTCAAATTTACCAGCAAATAAAATTTGGTATTAAAAGACAATGAAATATATAACCCAAAGAGAATAAAGCATTGGTAAAGAATACCTTTAGGTCAAAAACAGAATTTTCAAATAGATTTTCCTTTGTGTTTTTATTTCTGGTGTATCTAACAAAATTAATTTTCAATTACCATGGTGCCAGTGCTGATTTCAGTACTAAATTAATATTAAAATGTTACCTTCAGTACATGTTGTATTTTGCATGACCCAACCAAACAAGTGATTATCTCACTACGGTATGAACGACTGGTTTGACTAATTTTAAGGGACCCAGTGTTACATACGTCAAAAAGTAGTTTACACGATATACATTAGCATCTACATTATCATGCAGCAGGCAGTGTATAGGCTTTGATGCTGATGTGCATTGACTTACTGTTCTTCACAACAGGAAAATATTGTTCAAGACAGCGCATCATTCCTTCTACAGAAAACAAAATCTGGGAGGAATTGTTGAGAAAAATCAGTCCAAGTCTCCCAGGTTCAAAGCGAGTAGGCCGGATTGTCGGAAGTATTTCAATGAGACTAAAATGGAATTGGCTGCCACAATGATGATTGAAGCTGGACTGTTAGAGCAACTCATGCCACCTGACAGGATCACTTCCTTGTTCACAAAAGCAGTATAAAGGGAGAAGATTTGAAACTGGTTATGCAAGCAAAGTAGTTTCATCATAAGCGATTAATGGTGAATCTTCCATAGAATTCCTGCAGTGCAGAAGGAGGCCATTGTGCCCACTGAGTCTGCACCGGCCCTTCGAAAGAGCACCCTACTTAAGCCAATGCATCCATCCTATCTCCGTAATCCAATCTAACCTTTTGGACACTGAGGGGCATTTTATCATGGCCAATCCACCTAACCTGCACTTCTTTGGACTGTGGGAGGAAACCAGAGCACCCAGAGAAAACCCATGCACACACTGGGAGAAAGTGCAAACTCCATACAGGCAGAAACTTAAAGGTTCTGATTGCGTTCCTGAAAATTGCGACCTTAAGTGAAATCACTTGGTATAGGTTCCCACAGGAATCAGTATTAAAACTAGAGTTAGGTTCTGTCGGATCTTCCTTATTAGAAAAAAACATGAAAACATACTGTAACATGTAAGTTGATATACTTTACATTGCCAAATTCCTACACTGGTAAACAAAATAGCTTTTTAAATAAATTAAATTTTAAAATATCAAAGAAACATGTAACTTTCCACTTGCAGTAACTCCTGCTTGCCACCATTTCTGCTTCCCAAACCTCCTGCTTCCTGATTCTCCACTGCGGTAGCTGCAGATCCTTCCCTTCCTTAACTCTCCGACTTGCACGCTCTCCCCTCCCCAACCTCCAACTTGCAGTCTCTCTCTTACCCCTGACCCACTCTCTTGTCAAAGCTCTTGCTCCCTGACTCCCCATGTCACCGCTTGTCCCTCTCGCACTTGCGTCCCTGTTCAAGATGCATATCTTATCTGGTGCAGGAGCTCCAGGGTGTGAAAGTCCAAATGGTGCAGAAGTGCCAAGCTGGGGCTATTGTAATCCATGTTTTTCTTTCCTCAATACTCCTCGCCAGTTCCCTACCCTGAACCCTCACTGTGAGTGAGTGCTCTGGAAATGAGCAGCTAGAGGCAGAAGGAGCAGATTCTAGTCATTTTTTTAAACCTGGAATATCACAGCCCCAGCTCGGTGCTTCAACACCAACAGGACTCTCACTTTCACAACTCTGGAGCTCTGGAATCGGATCAGACCTGGATTGAACAGGAACCCAGGTTCAGAAGAGGGAAGTGGTGAGAAGGTGGATCAGGAACTGAATCTTGAGACCCACTCTGCCGTGTTTTGCAAGGTTCCTCCAGAGCAGTCGAGACAGTGGAAACGTTCTAACACACCAGTGGGCTGCTCGTTCACTTATTGTGTGGTAGCATGACTTTCCTTGTTCACCTGCTGCTCAGAGTCATCAGCTGTGTCTCACAGTAGGTACCTTTTGGTTCCCCTGGTTGCTCAAATGTAGCTGGCACAGCAGACTGCTGCCCAGACATCAAGCGTAGATCTGAATGTTTCTTTGCCTATGATCTCACACCAGCTAGGTATTGAGGGAATGGAATCTCTTTTGGTTCTGCTATAGGACAAAAGTTGGCATGCAGTGCCTGCAAAATGATTTATATACAGTGGATGCCTGGAATCGTGCTCAAGCCACATGCTCATCATGCCTGCTGTTTTCTGGTGAGAGAGAATGAAATAAAAATCAGATCTCTGAATAGAGGTCCTCCGTGACCTCTTACTCATCAGTGGATGGTAAACCACAAGATATTGCAAATATCTCCACCTCCACCCTGGAGGCACCCAGCTGCACAAAAAAATCATTGCACTCTCACCTCACCACAGATAAATCACAAATTCATCTCCAGACAGAAAATCTTCTGATGGATCTCTTTTTGCCTTCCTCCACATCCTACCCCAGTCATGTTCTCACATCTACAAGCAGTTTGCTAGAGACCAGATTGGATGTACCCACCCAGCTAGCAGGTAATGTGGGGATGCAAAAAAACTGCTGAAACACTGTGAAGAATAGACCCTGCATATCATGGGTGTGAAATGCCTGTAATTACTTCTATGAGGTAAGTGGGTGGAGATGAAAAAATATGCTCTTCAAATTTATGACATTATATAACAAAGATGACAGCATTCAAATGAACATTGATATGATCCACTGGCAGCAGCTGTCACACACCCAGGACCACAGGGGGCGGCACGGTAGCACAGTGGTTAGCACTGTTGCTTCACAGCGCTGGGGACCCAGGTTTGATTCCCATCTTGGGTCACTGCGGAGTCTGCACGTTGTCCCTGTGTCTGCGTGGGTTTCCTCCGGGTGCTCCGGTTTCCTCCCACAGTCCAAAGGGTTAGGTCGGTTGGTCATGCTAAATTGTCCCATAGTTCCAAAAGACAGGTGGGGATACTGGGTTACGGGGATAGGGTGCTCAAACAGCAGGCATGACGAGCATGTGGCTTGAGCATGATTCCAGGCATCCAAATGAGGCATGGTGCCAGTCACTGCATATAAATCATTTTGCAGACTCGATGGGCTGAATGGCCTCCTTCTGTATTGTAAATTCCATGACTTCTATGACAAGTCACATTTCTGCTTTTATATACTCAGACTGACCAGGTAACACGTAGTTTGACTAAAGGCAGGAATTGGTGTTGGAAAAGTGTTCATTCATTTTTTTGTTCGTTGTCACCAAAGCCTTAGTGGGGCAGTTGACATCCTTTTGCTTCTTCGCCAGTTTCTTCAAGCCTCCCTCACTCAACGCCTCATTTTATCCACCCATCCAATTTTTTCTTCTATTTTTACCCCAGATTTCTCCTGTTGTTGCCACGGCAAGACTGTCTGATCTTCATTTCAAGTGTGCATACTTGGCCATCTCTCTCTCTCTCTAACTGTATTTATAATAATCTTTATTAGTGTCACAAGTAGGCTTACATTAACACTGCAATGAAGTTCCTGCGAAAATCCCTTTGTCACCACTTTTCGGCGCCTGTTCGGGTACACAGAGGGGAAATTCAGAATTCCCAATTCACCTAATAAGCACGTCTTTCGGGACTTTGAGGGGGAAAAACTGGGGCACCCAGAGGAAACTCGCCCCGACACGGGGAGAACGTGCAGACTCCGCACAGACAGTTGTCCTAAGCTGCGTATCGAGCCTGGGTCCCTGACACTGTGAAGAAACAGTGCTACCCACTGTGCTGCTGTGCTGTCCATTAACAACGCTTTTGATTCCTGAACTTTTACTCTTGATCTAACTCATTTGTCTTTTGCCCATCCAGCTGACTCTGAAACATCCTCCGCAATACCCACATTTCAAAAGCTTTATCTTCCTCTCATCCTCTTCAGAGTATTAACTCCATTGAGTTCAACAATCCACATTAGTGATTGTGCAAGATGTTTTTTCAGCTTTGTGTTGATGCACTTCCAGACCTGTTTAAGTTACTGGCCACACCTCTAGCTAATCTAACCTGGATTTCATTCTTGGATGTAACTTTGGTGTTTATCATCAAGCCAAGATGAATTTTTCCACTGCCTCTATCACGGTACTTCTAATCTTGACTTTTGCATTGCCACCTAGAGCCATAACATTGGTCTTTGCCTCATTTATTTTCAGTCCAAACGGCTCAGTGTCTTTTGACTAGGCCTGCCATAGTCTCAAGCTCTGCCTTTAGAAAAATGTACAGGGTAAATGAATACAAAAAAAAGTTCTCTGTGTATTTGCAGGAAATTTACTGGGGAGGAGTGTTAAGAAACTTCACACAGTAGGGCACGGGTATAACCTAATGGCATTGCATCACTTCCAAGGGAAACAGTCAGCTATGTTTGGATGCAAAATTATCAATTGTAACCTATTTATATTTGCAATGTCTTATGGCAGAAGCCAGTAAATTAACTAAAGCAGTTGAGAGAACAATTTAGTACCTGTTCACACAAGTGTTTATTATCTTGTTGCAAGTGTTGATCCGGCTGGATAAGAAATTGCATTGTTAATGAAGTGATCAGAAATGTAATCTGAAAGAATCTATGCAAAACAATGTGCAGTGAACGAAATGTCCCAACACACACATTTTGATTGGGCTAAAGATTAGTTTGTAATTGAAGTGCTACAAGCTGGTACAATGTTTATTTTCCTGCATATTTTTAACATGAACAGATTTCCAATATTGTAATGGTTCTCTAGTTTTTGCAGTGCGTGCTCCAATATCGCAGAGTGGCAGCGCAACTATAGGTCAAGTGATTGTTGGGTGCAACATGCAGCATGTTTGAAATAGTTATTGGTGGCGTGGCTCAAATAAAACAGTGCTAGCTGGTCAGTGTCTAGAGATGTCTTTTTACATGGCCTAATCTGCATGCGGAATACAGCTATCCCTAGGACACTGAAGTTGTGGAAAGCGCACAATTTTAATACAGTAATTAAATGTCTCACGCTCATAGATGTTTAACCCTTTCGCCAACAACTCATGTGGCCAATAATTATGTCACCGATGATATGTATATGAAACGCACTAAAGTTATTTTATAGCTTCTTGTATTTTTGTTGATCGTTACCCCTCTCTCCCCTCCTTTTAAGTTTCCCCCTGCCTTGCAGCTTTCTTCCTATCAAGAAAGTCTTAACTAATGCTGCTTCAAATTGTAACTAAAATGGGGGCAAGAATGGCCTGTGGTGACTTGCTCACCTTCAGTTTGTTTTAATTATTTTTTCTCTTTCCTTTCCTCCCTTCATATGGCGAAGTATCCAGCCTTCAGCTTGTCATCTGCCCCATAGAAGTAGTATAAGTTGCTCTGAGCACAATGCCAGTCTGCTTTACCAGTGAATTGCATAGATTTCAGGGCTCCCTTTTTTCCTAAACAAGAAACAGTATTCATTAATTGTCAGATTGCAGCATGCGGGTGTGAGTGTGCTATGGGGGGGGGGGGGGGGGGGAGCGGAACAGGCAACACGTGATCTAACCTAAACTAGCATTTTGCATTGGAAGAAAAATAATCATGTTCCTTACCTTGAGCATCTATCTTTTGTCCATGTTTATCATTCAGCAACTTCAAGATTAGGAATTGCAGGTGTTTTAACCTGTGGGGTGAAATAATATTAGCCTCAAGAAGTGATGACTCTGTGATTATTCATACCTATGGCTTTGCACCGATACCCCAGCTCTACTTCAAAGCATCTAATAGCTGCTCATAATACCATCAAATACTTAGCAGTGAGGTTGGTTTTATATAAAAACTTGTGGGTTTTTTTTAAAGTTTAATTTGTTTTAGTTTATAACAAAAACTCCCTTATGCCATATATACCGTCACATCCTAGTCAGTCCCAAGAAGTGATAAACAGCTCCACAAGCGAGGCTGACTGAATAACTCAAGGGAGAAGCTGAGAGTGAGTTATAGTCTGCTTAATGAGCTCACTGTGATTTCTTCTATTTGTCTTCTGTTTAGTCCATGGGCGCGATTCTCTGAAATGGAGACAGAGTGTTTGCGCTGTCTTGAACGCCGTCGAGGTTCACGACGGCGCGAAACGGCCTCTATCCCGACCGATTCAGGGCCCGGAAATGGGCTAGGAGCGGCGCCGCGTCATTTACGCGCGCCAGTCCTTGGCGCCGCGTAAAGGCGGCGTCGCATACATGACGCGGCCGGCGCCGCATAACTGGCGTCATGCGCGGGTTGGCCAGCGCCAACCCGCGCATGCGTGGTTGCCGTCCACCCCGCAAGAAGATGTCCGACGGATCTTGCGGGGCTGCGGAAGAAAGGAGGTCCTCCTTCAGAGAGGCCGGCCCAACGATCAGTGGGCACCGATCGTGGGCCAGACCCCATTTGACATGCCCCCCCCCCCCAGCGTTCCCGCACTGTTCCCGCCGGTAGCGACCACGTGTGGACGGCGCCGGGGGGTACCTGCCGTTTTGGGCAGGCCGCTCAGCCCATCCGGCACTGAGAATCGCGGGGGTACCGGTGAATCGCCATTTTGGCTGTCTCGGGCGATTTACTGGACCACGCAAAACGCGATTGTGCCGATCTGGCCGCTTCCGTGAATCGCGGGAGGGTGTCGGACCGGCGTCGCAGGAAAATTTGGCGACCCAGGCGATTCTCTGAAACGGCGATGTATTTCAAAGGAATGCAATTTTCATGGAGAAATTTGGCAAATCTTATACTTTCTTCACTAATGCAGAGCAGAATGGTGCACATCACTTGAAACAAACCGTTGCTTCACTCGCATGTGGCATCATCATTGCGACAAAAATGAAGCATACTTTTTCTGACTCTTTATCTTCAATGCACAAAGTCAGTTTGAGGACAATGCCTCTTTAAATTTCTCTAGGTTTAGAAAAGACATGTTTTAACACAATTGTGGTGCATAAATAGGGATTACAACTAATATACAATATTAGTTAAACTTGATACTGGAAATCTATTTTCTATTCATTCTATTTCTGGAAAATCTGGGATGACTAAGTGAACTCCTGTCTAACAATAGCAAATGTTCAGCCTCTGGAGACTGCCAGTGATGAGCCTGAGTGTAAGAAATTCCCCTGGCCTGTTTTTGCTGCTACACAAAAGAATCAAACAATGGACATGTGAATTCTGTTATTAAACTGCTTAAATTTCATATTACAAAGGGAAATTATGCCTTCAACTTCCAAAATGTTTTTTACATACATTGTAGTTTGTTGCAGATGCTATTTTAAATGGTGGGTCATTTTGTTACTTGCTCAAAGTTTAGAATTGCTACTTGAAATGATGGTCTTTACTGAACTGATGGCAATGACACAGATGAGATACATTTGAATACCATAAGTTCACCTGATGCGTTCATGCCGAATCAGTATGGTTACTGTTGGCTAGAATATAAGCCTAGGTTTTTATACCTGTTGAAGAAAATACCTCTGGAATAGATTGTTTTGGTTTAAATAAGCCCTATCTTAATCCCATAAAAGTGACTGCATGGTTAATTTAACTTCATGAAGGCACTAAGAAGATTTATTTCTTGGTGTATATATGGTTCAATAGTTGCCTGTGTTGCAAGAACATTGCACAAGCTGTTGCTCTTTTCCCCATTGCCTTTGAAATGCAAATATAAGCCATTGAAAATATTTTTAACAAAAGATACCTTAGAAATTCTGGAAATCTGCATTTTAAGAGAATCAGTTTGGGTTCAATACGATACAGTATTTGACCAGTTGGTGCCTGACCCAAGTAGCTAAATGGTGTCGTGCTAGCTTCAGTATTTTTTCCAATATAATTCTTGGGTCTCTATTCACAAATGCTGTGAGGGGAGCAGCCTCCTAATGTTGCCACACTAAATAATTTTTTCTTTAAATCACGGGTCACATGATGTGACCATGGAAGTGGCTGTGTTTTAGCCAAGCTCTGGTCTACTTGCCTTTTAATCCTTTATTTTATACTAATGCGCATCCCATAATTACTTTTAGGATATATGTCTTTTACTACGTCCCTGGCAAATCCTGGCTCGATTTTCACGATGAGGGTCTGGGTTAAATTGAAACTTCTTTTTTTGATTAAGGCGGCTGGGGTGGGGTCCAGCTTGCAGTGGCAGTTTTACTCATGAGTCGGTCTGCGCCTTGGTGATGCTGTTGACATCAAGGTGATGGCCGCCAGTGCGAATGATGTTCTGGATGATGGTCTCTGCTCCATGGTACAGGTTTTTGGTCCTCACTTTTATGAACTGCGAAATACCCTTGAGAAAATAGTGGAAGCAGAGAAGAGAATCCTATTATTTCATTGAGTGCTCTCCCTGGTGAGGACTCTCCTTCAGTCCTTGGAAATCCAGTTGCATGGTTTGTCGTTTATCCTGACTGACTCGGGAGTAGATGCCAGACGGGGAGTGCTCGTACATCTCGCTTCTTGTGGGGAGTGGAGGACGAATCTCCAACCGATTTTGAGAGTTGGCTGCCATGTTTTTGCAATCTCGATTTGATGGTTTGGCATTTTAGGTTCGATGGAGCTCATTGTATCTGGTCTTCGGGGCTGGGGTTGGTCGGAGACCTCAACTACTGGTCTTATGTTGTCTTGTCCTCATTGCTTGTCATGAAGGGTTTGAGGCGGCTCCTCGTGTCCTGTCAGGGCCTAGATTTGCTGCCTGGGCATCGAGAAGACAGGCGTGGCGGAAGTTTGATGGAACTTTGGGAGGATCCTGAATGTTGCTCGACTATCCTGTCATGGCTTTGTCCTTTCTAAGCGCCAAGAATGGTGTTGATACCCTGCAGTTCACCTGCAGATTATGCTGTTGATTTCACGTCATTGCCTTTTTTCCTGACAATGGTATATGATATATGAGCACAAAGGGGAGGATTGCCTGGTTATCCTGTTTTGGCAAAAGCCATATTAAGTCAGTAATGTGACATGTGGTTTGTGCATACTCTTGCTGTTTTTTATGTGCTATACTCCGTGCATTTGCAAAGAGGAAGTGCATTGTAGACACCACTCAACTTATTTATAGAGATTATTTATTTTTGTTACTTGTGTTGAGAATCCGTGCTTATCTCCTACTAAAGCCCAGACACATCATGTATCCCTGAGATTCTTCTTTCTGGTTGGCGTCTCTGGAGTTGTTGGAGTAAGGGGAAATGTGTGATGGTGTGGGCCTGGGCGTGGTCGGTTGATCCTTGCTTGATTTGTTGTAATAAGAGTCTGTATGCTGTGGATCTGCTTTGTTGGAGTCCTTCTTAGGTTTGAGGTAGGCTAGATGGGGAAGATCTGCGCTGCCCTCCAAGTAGTATGCTGGCTTCCTGAGTCCCCTCCTTGCAGTCAGGTCTTCCATGGAGAGGCAGTGTTTTTGGTCTGTTGAGACTGCTGCCTTGTGTGCAGTTAGTGAGGAGTGAGGTTCGTTGGGTGGTGAGACTTGGCTGGGTATTCTGGGGGTACTGACTCCTATATTCAAGAATGTGCCGGACTAGGATCAGGTCTGGTACAGTGGCTGGTACCCTGGTGCACCTTTATTCTTGGGCGGTTCCTTCTTAAAGACACTTACCAGAAACATCATGAGAGGCTGAGCCTTGATGCGTTCTGAGTATCTTTAGATCACTGACTCCAAAGTGCACGAGGGTGCAGGGCTGGGCCAGGTCCTGTACTGTGGTTGGTATCCTGTTCCTCCACTCGGAACGTTCCTTCTTAGACGGATATTATGAGAGGCTAAGTGAAGTTTGAACAAGCAGCTTTTTTTCTTGGTCTTATGGTGAGGGCCATGCGCCGGAGGATCATGGCTTATGGTTGTGTTCTGGTCCTTTATATCCTGAGACCTTCTGCTCCTGGTAGTTCTCCATTTTTGTCCTGCCTTGGTTAGTTTGTTGGGAGTAGCTGACTGCACTGACTATATTCCGAACCTATTGTATGAATATTTGCTGGTCCCCTCTGTGTTAATATGTGGAATGATGATCGTTCCGTACTGTGCATGAGTTTGGGGTTTTGTTGCATCTTCTGGTATTTGCAAAATATCCTTAGAATTGGTGTTCTGCCGATTTTTCTTTTCTGTAATTTTTAATTTCTGTTACTATGAGGTTGAAGAATCCGTGGTTGACTCCTGCAAGAGTATAGACAGCTCTGATATCTGAGAGGAGGGCATTATAGCCTGTTATTGGTGCCTTTGATGTTGCTGGAGCCAAGGGGGATATGTTCTGGTACACGCCTGAAAATGGCGCAAAGACCTTATCCTGAATTCTCATGGTCGTTGCGAGCAATCGCCGCGCGGGAAGATGTGCATTTATTTTGCCATGTTTTTATGGCCTCATCCTCCTCTTCATTGTTTTCTGGTAATGCGTAGAGAGAAGCCAAGTCAAGTTTTGTGATTGTAGGGCAGCACGGTTGCGCAGTGGGTTAGCCCTGTTGCCTCACGGCGCCGAGTTCCCAGGTTTGATCCCGGCTCTGGGTCACTGTCCATGTGGAGTTTGCACAGTCTCCCTGTGTTTGCGTGGGTTTCGCCCCCACAACCCAAAGATGTGCAGGCTAGGTGGATTGGCCACACTAAGTTGCCCCTTAATTGGAAAAAAATGAATTGGGTACTCTAAATTTAAAAAAAAAGTTTAGTGATTGTACTGGGTCAACTGTATTGCTGTTCTTCTGTCCTCTGTACCTATGTATTTTTGCTGTGCTGTACCATTCCTGTGGTTTTGTTGCATTATTTGTTAAGATGGAAACGTGTTTTTTTTAAATCAACATCTATTTTAGTACCTTTTCATGTACATCCTGTTACTTCTACAATTTATTTTAGGAACAAATATACTTAGTACTTTAAGAGTCACGTGGCAAACAGAATTTATTCTTTCAGCCCATACGCTCATTAAGACACTTGCAGTGCCGCCTTGGGCATTCGGGCACCCTTGCTCTGCCACCCTGGCACTCAAGCAATGCTCCTGCCAGCTTGGCAGTGCCATCGGGCACCTTGGCAGTTCCAGGGAGAAGGTCAGGGAGCCATCCTGCACTTACCCAGACTACCCAGGGGTCTCTAATGGCCCGTGAGACCCCCCCCACCCCAGGGTGCCGTTCCTGCTGGTCTACGTTTGTGTGGACCAGCACTGATCGGCGCCCACATACAGCCTCCCTGGAGAGGCTGGAGAATCGAGAGAGGCTGGTGAATCCCAGGCAGGTAGGTCGTAAGTAGGTTTACGACCTAGTTTCGCAAGGGCCATTTGGTCCCGCCCATTTGGGATGGAGTTCTGACTCATGGGACTTGCTGCAGCCTCTCCCGGTATTCTCTGGCTGCATTGTGCTCTCGCTTGAGTGCAACACGGCCGGAGAATCGCAGCAATTATGTGAATAAGTTTAATGCGTGGATTGGTTCAGATTTTTGTCTTGCACCACTGCAATGGTAGCCAGATGGAGGTGCTCAGAATTTGGTTGGAGTCATGTGTTCTGTGCACCATCGCTCTTTCTCTTTCATTCAGTTAATGAAAAGTCCAACATGTAGAAGATGATTGATTTCTGTAACAGGTGTAGGTGTCACACATGAAAACCTTCAGATGATTTTTTCAGAGTATAATTGCCAACTATTCCACCTCAAACTTAAAACATCTTCATACAAATTCAACATTTGGAAAAGAGAGGGCCAGCTCCCTTTTCCCTTGTAAGCATGTCTTTTTTTTTAGGTCATACCGTACTGTTGTATTGTTAGAGTAAAGACATTTAAAATTAGCATTTGCCAGTTTCTAGTATGCCTGTGGTTAAATTCATGATGTGGAGATGCCAGCGCTGGACTGGAGTGGGCACAGTAAGAAGTCTTACAACACCAGGTTAAAATCCAACACATTTGTTTGTAATCACTAGCTTTCGGAGCACAGCTCCTTCATCAGGTGATTCCAGAACGTCGGCACTGCCCCCGCACCGGCCCTCCGCCCGGTGGGAGGCTAACAGCCACGCCGTGTAAAGCCCCCTGACATTACCTGCGGATACTGCCACAGCAAGGCCGGGTACGAGGCCGCGCATGCGCAAGGGGCGGCCTGCGCCGCACAGCATGCCGCCGGCCGTGCGCAGACCCAGCCTATCAAAAGCTGACCCCCTGTAACCGCCCTCACCACCCCCAGACCACCCCCCCCCCCCCCACCAGTCCTCCTAACCCCCACCAAGGCCCCCCCCCCCCCCCCCTGCCAGCGGAACGGCTCCACCCTCCACGACTGTAGCGGCACTTGACACAGTCCACAGCTGCCACATGAAGTCTCCGAACAGTGTGAGCACACGTGAGCGGGCCGTCGGGACTCGGCCCATCGGGGGGCGGAGCATCGGGAGAGGGCCGAAAGAGTATGACGTTTTTGAGGGGCGGAGCATTGCAAAAACGGCGCTGCCCCCCAATTCCAGCGAAAAAGTGGATTCTCCGGCCGCTCGTCGAATGCGATTTCAGCGATCGGAGAATCCTTGGCATAGTCTCCCAAACAGAGAATCTTGGCCACTATTTCAATCTTTATGTTCTGGGATGTTTTGTGAGATATGCAGCTTTCATTTCCACGGGTCTCCAGTTTTGGATAGAAATTATTATGCACTACACTACAGTGCAGAAGGAGGCCATTTGGCCCATCAAGTCGACACCAACCCTCTGAAAGAGCACCCTACCTAGGCCCAAACCCCACACTATCCCTGTAACTCCACCTAGAGCCAATTTAGCTTAGCCTATACACCTAGCCTGCACATCTTTGTGGGAGGAAACCGGAGCACCTGGAGGAAATCCACGCAGTCACAGAGAGAAAGTGCAAACTCCAGACACGACAGTTACCCGAAGTTGGAATTGAACCTGGATCCCTGGCACTGTGAAGCAGCAGTGCTAATCAATGTGCCACCATGGAGGCTAAGCTCTTCAATTTTAATATTCCCCATCTCGCTTCCATATCCTGGTTCAGCCAGACTATAATTGCCAGTCTTCTGGGGCGGGATTCTCCGCAGCCCCGGGTCGAAATCGCGTTTGGCGCAGGAGCGGAGAATCGATGTTCACGCGGGAATTATGGCCGGCACCACTCCCACGATTCTCTGGTCCCGGGAGAGTCGCTCTCACGCGGATTACGCGGCGCGGCTGGGGGACCATTGACAGATGCCCGCCCAGCGATTCTCCGGGCAAAATTGGCCGAGTTCCCGACAGTGTGGTTCTAACCACGTATTATCGATTGGGAACCTCGGGTGGCAGCTGCGGACTCAGTCTGCGGCCACCCTGTGGGGGGTGGGGGAGGATGGAGCACCAGGAGGGGACTCATGGGCGGCCAGGGCAGCGATCAGGCTGCTCAGATCTCCGGACATGCGCCATCTCGGGGGAACCAACATTGTTGATGTCAGTCCGTGGTCCGAGTCCGCTTTGGCGCACGGCGCGGCCGCTGCAGGCCGTCACTGTGCACATGCGCGGATACCCGACCGGAAGAGCGGGGGCCCATTCGCACAGCGAAAGCTGCGAGAAGCACTCCGAGGCCCTGCCAGCACCTGCGGGTGGGAGAATCGTTGTAAATTTTTATATGGAAAGTCTGGCGTGGAACGCTAGCCTTTTTTACGCTCGAGTGGGGACATAGCCCCATTTTGGGAGTATCCAGCCCCTGGTATATGGAAACAAACAGATTGAGCCAATTTGCTATGCTGCACCATCTGTTCTATACAGCTTAAATTGGGTTCTGAGCAGAATTAACAATTGAACTATATTCTCATACTTCAGGAGCAGAATGTTATAAACATACAAAGTAGAAGCTGCAGTAGGCCAGTTGGCCCTCAATCCTGCTCTGCCAATCAGTAAGATCATGGCTTATCTGTTTGTGTTCGAATTCCACATTCATGTCAACTCCCGATAACCTTTGATTCCCTTGCCAAACAAGAACCTAACTGGCATTAAAATATTAATGTTTCAGTGCTTAGCACGCCTCCAATAACCTTAGTTTAATAAGCATAAAGGGTTAAAATTCAACTGCTGCATCTTCCTAATATCTAAAAGCATCGGATTGCTAGCTGCGAAAGTCAGCATAATTTTCCTTCATAATTTTTAAATTTTAGTGTAAAATGAACCCAAAAATAAACTTAATTTAATAATGCCTTCACTGTTGACCTTTTTAATTAGTAAGAACATTTTGAAAAACAATTGAGTGCCATGAAGGTCAGTAATTATTTGCAGTCTAAGAAGGATGATATTTGTTTTTCTTTACAGGACAGTAGTGATGCCCATTGCCAATGAATTTGCCCCTGATATGGTACTTGTGTCCTCTGGATTTGATGCAGTAGAAGGGCACCCTGCCCCTCTTGGGGGTTACAAAGTCTCTGCTAAATGTAAGTTTTCTCATGACAGCTGAAATTATTGTTTTATTTCAAGTGGGTGGTGTGGTTTAATTAGAGCAGAGTTGTTTTGAAATTATTTGGGACCCAAATTAATGAGAGTAAATGATCCATGTTTTCCAGCTCTAGGGAGGAGGGAAGGAATTTATGAACACTAATCTTCAAAAAGAGGTTTAAATCCATCCTCGGAGCTGCGGGTTTATTGGTTGAGCTGTAAAATGAGTCTTTGTTTGAAAAGCCATAAACAAAAGAGTATATGTTAAAATTTGAGGTTTGAAATAGAAAGAATTTTTAGAAATAGTTAATCGGCTTTTTTTATGAGTAGAAATCCTGAGCATTTCTGAGATATTTGTTTATATTGTTTGCTGCTTTTGCCTTGGAGAAAACGAGAAGTGGGCATTTTTCTGGAGGCCCTGGAGGTAGATGGCGTGCCACTTTAGGAAATTCAAAACATTTATCACAAAAAAATGCATATATTAAACAGAAGATCAAAAAGGGCTGAGCTGAAATAGTAAATTGTATTTATTGAAATTAAACCTGGCTTATATTATACATTTAGTCCCAGTAATCCCTGGTGGCCATTTCAGATGTGATGTAATACTTGGAATCTTTGATCGTATGCCAAGCGTCAAAGTAGGCTTCTGACCTTTAACTTCTCTTGCATTTCCTCTTTCCTGACACAGGTTTTGGCTACCTTACCAAACAGCTGATGGGCCTGGCTGGAGGCCGTGTCGTGCTAGCCCTGGAAGGGGGCCATGATCTCACTGCCATTTGTGATGCCTCAGAAGCATGTGTTTCTGCTTTACTTGGAAATGAGGTAAAACATCAATGCACATTATAAGCTGACAAGTTCAAGAACTCACAGGTGTGCCTTTTGCTGCAGATTATGAATGAAATGAAGGCAGACTTCCAAAAGAAATATAATTCCACAGGACTAATTTATCAGTAACTTAGATGAAATAATTATAATAACCAGTTGCAACAATGAACTGGGAAAAGTCCTGGAAAGTTGTTTGGATCAGAACAATTAGAACAATTACATTAAAAAGAAATTACAATTCTGCCTAAACATTTCCGTACTTCATTTTCCTCTTGTAAAGGTGAAACTCTCTCTTTTCAAGTCATTTTTTTCTCCCATTCACTGAACTGCCCATAATGACCACCGTTTGCATCCAGCAATGCAATTCCAAAACATTCTGCTTGGAGGTTGCTTCTTAAAACCCCTGCCCCTGCCTCACACAAACCCCAGCTGTGTAGGTGCCCATCCTCTTTGCAGCAGCTCAGTTCAGATTAGAGTCTCAGTATTTGGTCTTGAAGCAGTAAACAACTCTGCAGCCTGTTGGTGTGCTGAAATATTTCACCTTTAAAGTATTTCCCCATACTTATAATTCATGATACAAAACTTCTGTTTGTTCTGAAGTTCTGCTGCTGGTGAAATGGATATTCTCCCGCAGGAGAGGTGAGCGATGATAGTTACAGTTTAGGACAGCCAGCCTAAGCTTATTGCCAGTACTCTATTCTTTTTGTTTTGTTTCTGTCTCTGCTTTTTGTTCTTTTGTTTTTGCTGCTCCCCAGCCTTTCCACATAATACAACATTTTGTAGATGAGTGACCAGTGCTTGATCATTTGGCATTGTGAGTTGAACAGAGAAGTTGACTGAGCATTTAACAACAGAAAGAGTTTCATCTCTCATGAAAGCCATTGCTAAGTGGTTCACCATTTGACCATTTTTTATAACTAAGTTAATATGTAACTACATATTGTTCTGTACCAGTTCTGTACTAAACTGGAGGGTGACCTATTTTTTTTTGACCTGAAATGTTAGGAGTTTTGTTCATGACCCATTTGCTGCATTTTATTTATTATTTATCTAAAAAATGCAAAGTTCCTAGGCGAGCCGTTTCTTCTGGTCCTGCTGTGTTGAATGCATGAAGGCCTCCAATGAATCTGTGGATTGGACATTCTTCTATGATGTGGTGCAGTTTACTCTCCCCCACAGGCACATAAGAGGCTGGCACTAATGATCCATCTGTGGCCCTAAGCAGGGGTTGTGGCCGGTCCTGAGGACGGACCACTCTTTCCTTGGAAGGTTAAAACCAGGTAGCTGTTGGGTTGGGTTTGAGACCAGGTACTTGTTTGTCATGTCCAAAGATTCCCATTTATTTGTCCAGGTGGAATTTGTACTGAAGTGCTATGTAGAAGGGTTTTTCCAGATCGGCTTTCTTGATGGGAGTCGTACCTTGGGTGGGCCGAATAGACCAGCATGAAGTGTCAGGTGGGGGGCACTCTGAACTTTTTCTATCATTTTGTGTGTTATTGCAAGTCAGCAGAAATGTGGGGGAGTGTGGTTTGCCATGACAAGGAGCCACGGGAGTGGTTCGAGTAATGATACACATGATAGCATTCTGCTGGGTATCAACTCTTTGTGCGAGTGTGATCAACTTGACCAAACAGGGGGCAGTATTCTGCTACTGAGTATGAGAGTGCAAATGATGAGGTTCAGAGGGTGGTGGTAGCAGCATCCCACATTGAGCTGGCTAGTTTGACAATCAACTTGTTTCTGGACTTGGCCTTGGCTGCAGTTGTTTTTAGATGTTCCTGGAAGGTCAGTGTCCTATCTAAGGTCAATCCCGAGGTATGTTGGAGCTTGATGGTGCTTTAACTTCTAGCCATTCATTTAGATGTTAAGCTCTTTATTCGCTTTTGCGTTGTAAAAATTGAATAAGCTGGATACTATTTTTGAGGGCTTGGCTTGAGTTGCCATGTGTTGCAGTATTGTTCAAGTTTTCATACGTCCTCATTTAAGTTCTGGTCCAAGGTATCTGATGTCAGGGGCTTGAGTTACGAGGCAGATGCCATTGGCATACAGGAAATTTCAGAGGTAATTTTGTGTACAACATAAACAGGGTTGGAACCAGTACTGAGCCTTGTGGGAGTCCATTGGTTTGCTGTATCAAAGCTTAATTAAATACATGTACTTCTGTATGTCCAAGCGCAACTACATGTAGACAGAATTGTTGGAATGTCAACTGTGAATTACAGCATCTAAGCAAAGCAGCTCTGCAACAATACTCTATGTCACATAAATGAGAACCAAAAAAATGGAAACTCCAAACGGTAAACATCAGTGGTTGGTTTAAGTGCTTGTGTGCAATACTTTTCAAAGCTGACTCAGAAGTAGTCGAACATCTGGTTGCACATCTGTGTAAACTTCTCGTTAAACACTGTATTACTGCAGCTAAAAGACTAAATGTGATGCAAGATATTTAATTTTAGATGAAGTTTTTTATTTAAATATACATTATTGTTTCAAACCACTTCAATAATATGCATGGTACACAGTGTGATGTATAATAAATGTATGTTGCCAACAAACAAGTTAAAGATTCCTAATTTGCAAGGCAAAAATTACAGACGTGACTAACCTTGATGCTTAACAGCATTAGCAGAGTTGCAGGCCATGAGCATTATCCCTTTTCCATGCTAAGGCTGTAAATAGATGTGAATTAAAGAATTATTAAACTAACAATCATGCCTGATATAAGTAAATCCTTTTCACATGAGTGTTGGCTAATGTAATGGGTACAAAAGATAGCCAGTACAGCCCAAACTATAAAAATACTGAAATGTGGTTCGAAGGGAAATGTTTATTGTAGTTTTGCACAGGATCAGTGTGGATAGTTGATCAAGAACGTTATAAGTGGAGGAGCGTGCATGTGGTGCATTGCACCATTACGTTGATAAAACTCAGCTATGTTTCCACTTTGCGGCAGATTATATGCTTTTCAAACAAGCAGTGCAAATAAAGTAAAATTAAATATTTGTGATGTGGGACACTTGATCTCATCCTAGTAACCATTATCCCAAAGGGACCTAGAAATGTAAATACACCATGCTGATGGCACAGTAGCTTACTCCATGGCCACTCAGCTCAATTCACTCTAATGCAGACAGACCCAGTGAGCTAGGAACCTGCACACCAATCAAATAAAGGCTCCATAATATATTTCTAGTAGAGGTATGTCCCGTAATACAGCTGGAAGGGAGGTCTGCCAAAAAATTTATAATTACGAACATAAGAACTATAAGAAATAGGAGCATAGGTGGACCATTTGGCCATTCAAGCCTGCTCTGCCATTCAGTCTCACTCTTGAATTTGTTCAACGACTGAGCACTGCTCTCTGAGGTACAGAATTCCAAAGATCCACAATCCTCTGAGTGACGGAATTTCTCCTCATCACAATCCTGAATGGCTAAGGCCTTTATCCTGAGACCCTGACCCCTGGCTGCCTTTTCCTTCCGATGGACCAGCCTTCCCTTTAATCGGTCGCCAGTACCTGTGGCACTCCCAGCACATTATCAGCTCAACCAAGCATTATCATGAGATCTCTGAGCTGGATCTACCAGTTCCTGCCTAAGAAGGAAGGCTGGGGAATAGTTTTAAGAAAAAGTCTTAGAAATTAATTAAATTTGTCTGATTTAATCAGAATTAAGATGGCAACCAAACTAAAGGAAATCAGTGAGCCAACATAGTGAAATGACCCGTGTGGCTTCCACATTCCATGAAATGTGTTGATGGAACCTGCAGTGTCACAGTTTGGACTGAATAACAATAACTGATGGACTGAGTAATAGAATATAATGGAATTTTGAGATATGCGAAGCAATACGTAAGGGACTGAGTAGAGGATTACAGCTCTTACAAGAATGTGATTACGGAATATCCAGAGTTCCAGCTTTGTAAAGGGATGTTTCACTGCACTTGGCAAGTGGTTTTATTTGTGTTTACATACAATCTGTGCACTTTGACCTAATATTTGCTGCTGATTCCTTAGAAACAGTAATGCTGTTTGGATGGGGATATTTTGTAAATTGTATAAGGGTTTTTCACAGACTGTTGACTTTCCTGACTAGTGCTAAAGGAGAGCGGGGGGGGGGGGAGGAAAAGAGAAATCAGACATTTGGGTTTGTCAGACTGCCACATCTCAGTGGTGAGAGCACTGGAATTTCAAACATTAGTCCTGGTGTCTGCTTGTAAAATGGAAGAATGTCAGCAGAAGTCGGCACACATGTATAGATATGTGCTGCAGCTGGAACCGTGGAAAATTGATCAAATTGGCATGTGGAAAAACTGTGATGAAATGTTAACTGGAGTTTCCTTGACCTGACTAGAAATCTGGCCCTTGTGAAACAGAACCGCAGAGGAGACATTATTACTCTGACCTGACAAATACTACTTGCTATTGCTGGCAGTGGCATGAAGTGTTTGAACAAGATGACTGTAGGCTACACCATATCTTTGAACAAGACAACGTTTGTGTTCGGTCAAGCATTTTTCAGTTCCTTTTCGGACTCTCTCACAAAACAAACATTAGTTCAGAGAGCATTTGTTCTTCATTTTGACTCTACTGCTGAAAGGGAGATGGTGTACGTTTTGGCTCCTAAATTCTATGCTAATAATTCTTTTAGTTAAAAAGGGAAACAAATTGGTCTTTCATGGATTAAATGTAGTATTTTATGAAAGAGGGGTTAGGGATAAAAACAGCCAAGAGTCAAATGTTTGATCATGCTTAGAATCATACCGCAGTTAGATTACAGAGTATCTCGCAGACTGTAAACTATACCATATCTTTGTCATAGTTATTAACGCACATTATTTCCCCCTGGCATAGAAGTAAAATAGGTTAGCATGTTTCCAACATAAGCATATGCAGAACATTTTGGATCATCTAGCTTCCAAATTCCTTTTAAAATGAAATTTTGGCATTACAAGGCTTTCATGTGGAAAAAATATATAATCCGGCACCAGAAGGAACATTAATCACAAGATTGGGTGCTTAACCCTCATATGTACCTTTTAAAATATGTGTACAACTGTATATATTGGATTGGCTGCTACGCTGGGAATTTCTATCTTGATTTTATTTTGTCGTGATTTTTAATTGACAGAAGAAGGAAAAGTTGAATTTTGGAAATAAAAACTTATTTTTGGACTTATTCCAGAATCATTTTGGACATCAAATATGGCAAATCATTCAAAGAAGTGCCAATATCCACTTGAATTTAACACTGGTGTAATTTCCGCTTGAATCCAGACCAAAACCAACATGGTACACACACACACAAACACACCCAGATAACGTGCTTATTACAGCTAAAAAAAAAATGTATAAGATTGGAAATTTCATGATCCTGTGGTGTGCCCTCAGTGGATCAACTATTAGATAGATCTCGTGCCTCTGGTTGAAGTTACTAATTTTAAAATAAATATTAAAATGTTTTATGGGGTCTCTTTGATAGATTTTATTGATAGTTAAACTAAGATAGATGATTGAAATGATTTACTCTTTCTCTGATTTTTCAGGAGAAAATGGCAAGGAACATGATTATCTTACTGCTATGATTCACGTTTTGTGATGAAATCTGAATAGGCTCAGTTAACTTAATATTATATAATCTTAGCACAAAAGCATCTACATCCAAAAACTGTGGTTACATGGTTAAAGTTAAGGGTTTATTTCATATCAAAGCATTAGGCCGATAAGAATTCTACTGTCCAAATGTGTTACATGCAGAGCCCAAAAAAGAAATTGGCGTGGATGATTTGAAATTGCTTTTCTTACACCTTGTTTTTTTTCCTGAAAATTGCCACAGAGGAAAAGCACCAGCAAATGAAAACGTTTCCACAGAACATTTTGATCCTCTAATACTCAGATGAAATCTTACCCTTGCAACAAATAGAAATGAAAAGCTAACCTCCATCACCCCACCCCCAGCCCCCACTCCCCCATTCAATGGAGAGTCATTTGGGTTTGATCCCAGCCCGGGTGAAAGATATTATTCAAATATAAACTTGATGTTAATTCAGATAGTGTCTATTCTCAGATTCTACAATTATTTTGTGCACCATAATTCCATACCTTTTCAGTTCAATATAGATGATGGATAGCTGCCATATAGAAATCTGTATTGTGGGAGCTGGTTCACATTTCATCAAACTTATATTCATCAGATGTGCCTGTGGAAGTGCTCCTAAGCACAGTGAGGATACACTGTCCTGTACAACCGGAGCCATTCCAGATCTTGACAACTTTGCTGTTTTTCAGCATATAAAATTATTCATCATAGGGTTGCAACTATTTCAGTGTATTCTGTAATTTAGATTTGGTAAACAGCCATGTCTTCTGTGCTTCTGTTTTATTGCTCTTTATGATGCAAAATATAGCAGGGGGTTTTCCAGACAACCTTTTTCATGATAAAGGTAGAGAATGAACGCTGTAAAATTGTTCAGGAGTCTCTTGTTCATAACTAATTTAATATCCAATTGGATGTTTTCCTGAAATATTATAATGGTTTGTTAAGATATGTAAATGTGTGGAACTTGTGTATTTGATGATGTGACTTAAAATTCCAGGGTTTCTTCCTGGTTTTCAAAATGTTTTCCTATTTTAAGTTCTGTGGTGATATGCATCACTGTATATACACAAGGGGTTAATGTAAATACACTACAACTACATAACCACTAGAGGGAGCACCAGAGATGTCATGACATGCAGACATACAGCCAATGGGTCATTACAACAGGACACAACCAATGGGTAAACAGGACACCCAGAGGTGGCATTACCACAAGGGGGCACTTCACAACCCATATAAAAGGACAGGGCACACATACAGACACCTAGAGAGTACATCAGGGTTGATCAGCAGCATCACACCCAGCATGTGGCTTAGAGCAGGCTGGTAAAGATAGACTGAGTTACTGCAGTTAGATTAGCAGAGAGTCTAACTCATTTAAGAACTGTGTTAATAGTTCAATAAACACGTTGAATTCATTTCATAGTCTGGATCTTCCTTTGTCAAAACATACATCAAGGAAGCAGCTTATGCTACACGAAGCAGCATAACATAACGTGATACCAGGAGTGCCTGTTTCATCTATTTAGTTCAACTCAGCAAGATCCGCGACAATCAGCAACCGAACACAGGCACGATGATCGAGATTCCGGTTCCTAATCCACTCGGGTACCACGGCAATGTCACTGCCAACTGACGTGCATTCAAGCAACGATTTCAGCTTTACATGGAAGCATACGACCTAACTGGCGCGGCCAATGCTGAGAAGATTGCTCTTCTACTCACCATTGCGGGTGAACATGCAACAGAGATCTTCCACTCCTTTAAATACTCCAAAGGGCAGGACAGAACACAATTCCAGACAGTCCTTGACAAATTTGAAAGCTACTGCAAGGTAAACACAAAAGAAATTGGTTCAACTCCCGCCAATACTCACCACGAGGCAAAGGTAGGGTTGCAACAGAAGCAAACTGCAATTTTGATTGGCAGCCATCTTGCGCATATCCAGCCAGCCCAGTCCGCACATGCGCAGTTCCCAAGAAGAAGCGAACCGGCAAAACTGTGTCTTGCGCATGCGCAAGAAGCCGCGCATGCGCAGTTGCAAAAAGAGCGTACAGTACAGAAAAGTCAGTTTGCGCATGCGCGAGAAGCCGCGCATACACAGTTCCGTAAAGAGCGCACAGTAAAGGAACCTCAGCATGCGCAGGTGAGTCCTACGCATGACGTCACGAGCGTCATGACGTCAGAGGCCCCAGACCACGACCGTTTAAAGGGGAAATGTCCGAAAATTAAAAAGAAGAGTTTTAAAGCTACAAAACACCATTCTTTCACCTGGAAAGACAGCACAATGCCTGAACTTCGACCAGTAGATGAAAATAAGCTCCGCAGAACCCTGATACAAGCAGTTAGCACCGCCCAAAGAGATGATTTAGTCCTTGAAGACTACTACTCAGACGATGATTTCTTCCTTGGACACAGAGAGCACAATGACAATACCGAAACACAAGAAGATAATTGGTTTATCGAAGAATACTACTCAGACATGGCTGAGTTATTCGGATATGATGATCATACAAGCATCAGCGCCGCGGTTGAAAAGCTCAAAACGACTTGGCTCATGGTAGATGAATCCAGTACCATGATGCCATGGAAGATCGTCGATACATTGGATGACAGTAACCTGTCAAATACCCACGAAGAAGATGAAGCCCACAGAGAGCGGCCTGATGCCACACAATAAGTGGTCCACGCATCATGAAGAGTCCCCGACTCCACACACACAGCGATGAAAAGACTCCACAGCAAGACCACTGCACGACTCCACACAGAAAGCGATGAAAGACTCCACAGCGAGACCATGCACGACCCCGTTGAGAGCCCGCAGATCGACTCCACAGCGAGACCACTGCACGACTCCACACAGGGAACGATGCCAGACTCCACAGAGAGAGTGATACAAGCCTCCACAGCGAGCTCATTGACAGACTCCACAATGGGAGCAACTCAAGACTCAAGTGCAGTCCATGCATGAACAAGACCGTGCAGGTCTATCCACCTTATCAACCCGCAGCAGACGATGCAAGTCTGCCACACTCACGTGAACAACAGAAAGACTATGACAGTCTACCCAGATTACTTGAGCCACCAGAAGAAGACTCTGACAGTCTACCCAGCTCATCTAACCAACAAGAAGACACTGCAGGTCTACCCATTGTATGTGCGACAAGTGACGAAGGCATCACAATTCCCATACAAGATGTGCAACATCACAGCGGGACTGACAGATCTCTGCTCGTATGCACAGAGGCACTCGACAATCCAAGTGAAACTACTTGTGAGTCTAGTGCGACCACATCAATTGAAACCTCATCCACTCGAGCCTCTCCACAAGAAAATGAAATCTTGAACATTTTGACTCCAAACGAGGAGCATCAAGAAACCAAAGATGATTCAAGTGAACCTGAAATGACTCCGACACAGGACCATCATGAAACCAAAGATGAACCAGGTGAACCAGAATGGACTCCAGACGGGAAGCATCGACAAGCCAAAGATGATTCAAGTGAACCGGACATGACTCCAGACGGAGAGCACCGAGGAATCAAAGACAAAACGCTCAATGAAGCAGCAGATGCCACAAAGGACACTGACACAAGTAACTTTGTGAAGGACTCAAATTCTCCGCTCGAAATGGTCATTGAGCGCAACAAACACAACAACAAAACATACAAAAACAACACAGACAACAACAAGAAGCATACCAAAGGCACCAATGTCAACAACAAGCACGACAAAACCAACAACACTGGAACAACGACTGGTACGACATGGTACAACTCTGCAAATGCAGGACACTGTGACAGCACAGCTCAAGACAATGGCAAGTGTGCAGACATACCATGGTATGATAACGCACCTTACAAATTCACATTTGCTACACTACAAACAAGCAGACCAGCTTTCAAGGCAGCTGACATATGGCATCAATACCGCAAACACAGACACCAGTCCAGGTCAGACAGGAAAGATGACAACAAGACTCACTACGACAAGCATCGAAAACAAAAAGAGTCCAAATCAGACAACGAAGTGATTTGACCATTTGAACACCTCCTGATGACTTCTTGGTTCCTTAACTGCAGGGACACTGACGGCATTCACAAGGAAATGACAACATCAACATCGACACTTCAATAACAAAACAAGAAAGCCACTCGACCGTATAAATTCATGAACTTTAGACTCATAAATATTGTTTGGTATTGTATAATCAGCACTGTCATCATGACTTGTACATGTCATCACTTATCTACCTATTTTGTTCAATTTTCTTTAACCAAGTACAGAAAACATGTAACATGAAAAAAGGGGGGATGTGGTGATATACACAAGGGGTTAATGTAAATATACTACAACTAAGTAACCACTAGAGGGAGCACCAGAGATGTCATGACATGCAGACATACAGCCAATGGGTCATTACAACAGGACACAACCAATGGGTAATCAGGACACCCAGAGGTGGCATTACCACAAGGGGGCACTTTACAACCCATATACAAGGACAGGGCACACATGCTCTGCCTCTTTCCACAGACAGACATCTAGCGAGTACATCAGGGTTGATCAGCAGCATCACACCCAGCACGTGGCTTAGAGCAGGCTGGTAAAGATAGACTGAGTTACTACAGTTGGATTAGCAGAGAGTCGAACTCATTTAAGAACTGTGTTAATAGTTCAATAAACACGTTGAACTCATTTCATAGTCTGGAGCATCCTTTGTCAAAGCATACATCAAGGAAGCAGTTTATGCTACACGAAGCAGCATAACACAAGTTCCTATATGTGCATATAGATCACAACAGTTATGAAAAGGAAAACAAAATGGATATAAAGGATTTGGGACAATCGCACTGGCCATTGGAGTGTCAGTGCTTCAACAAAAGCAAGATATAAATGGAGTTATAGTTTCTGTCTTATTCTCTTAAAAACAACTTTTTAAAGTACAAATAGCAGCAGAGAAGTGAATAAATAAATCTTGACAATGCTTGCATGTGACCTGACTCCTTTGTCACTAACTGAAGAGACCAAAATGTAGGATGTTGGAAATGATGGCTCAGAGCATTTTCAGGAATTAACTTGCAAAGATGAGGACTTGACTGGTTTCTTTGAAAAGCAGCTGGCTGGAATTTTGAAAAGCAGCTTGGCCCCATCATCGCAAAAACTTGAAAGCATCCATTTTTCAAGGTAGAATTTGTCACTTGACTTGCTCGTCACCCCTGTATACATATTACAAACCGAGAGACTACAGAACCTTGGGGTTTGTGGCTTCCAGTTAGGTTTGCCATGTCAGTATGCTTTTGTAATTTTGTGCGTCAAATTGCAAAACACATTTCTGTGCTTCAATAAAAGAAAGGAACAAAAGGTTTTGCACTTTTCATTAAAGCATTAATTATTTATTTTTGGATTTCTTTCTCTTCAGCTTGAGCCATTCACACAAGAAGTGTTACAGCAAAGACCAAATCCCAATGCTGTTCGTTCTATTGAGAACGTAATCGAAATACAAAGTGAGTGTGGACAGTAATAGAACTATACTGATTTTCTGCTGTTGTATCTGTGGATGACTGTATTGAACTAACTAACTTTTAAGATATTTGATTTAGTGGTAGGTCAGAAGCACTTTTGTTGAACTTCAAAGCTTTCCTTTTCTTCGGAAGGAAAGAAAAATCAGATTAAATATGATGATGTCATGCACAACAGAATGTCACTGAATATTAGTATACATAAAGCATCTGGCAGCAAGCTCTGTTTTTCTCCAGCTCGGGGAGAGTGAGTAATGAGCCCCAGACCTTCCTTTGCAGCCTTTAGTGTCCTATCGAGACTGAATTCTCACCCCATTGAATCAGGGCAGAATTTTACAAGACAAGTTGTCAACGAACATCTAAAAGCTGTGAATTTGTTTTTTGTGCAACCTGAAACCTTCAGATTTGACGATGTCCAAAAAATTAACTACATTATAAGCAGTAAAAATACTTAAATATTTCTGCTCAAAATAGTATTTTGCATGTTGCATTTGAAAAACAATCATAAGAACTAGGAGCAGGAGTAAGCCATCTGGCCCCTCGAGCCTGCTCTGCCATCTAATAAGATCATGGCTGATCTTTTTGTGGACTCAGGTCCACTTACCCATCCACTCACCATAACCCTTAATTCCTTTACTATTCAAAAATCTATCTACCTTTGTCTTAAAAACATTTCCCGAGGTAGCCTCAACTGCTTCACTGGGCAGAGAATTCCACAGATTCACAACCCTTTAGGTGAAGAAATTCCTCTTCAACTCAGTCATAAATCTGCTCCCCCTTATTGTGAGACTATGCCCCCTGTTCTAGTTTCACCTGCCAGTGGAAACAACCTCCCTGCTTCTATCCTATCTATTCTCTTCATAATTTTCTATGTTTCTGTAAAATCCCCCCTCACATCTAAATTGCAATGAGTATAGTCCCAGTCTACTTAGTCTCTCCTCAATAAGCTAATCCTCCCAACTCAGAAATAAACCTAGTGAATCTTCTCTGCACACCCTCCAGTGCCAGTACATCCTTTCTCAAGTAAGGAGACCAAAACTGTACTCAGTACTCCAGGTGTGGCCTCACCAGCACCCTATACAGCTGCAACATTATCGCCCTGCTTTTAAACTCCATCCCTCCAGCAATGACGGCCAAAATTCCATTTGCCTTCTTAATTACTTGCTGCACTTGCAAACCAACTTTTTGTGATTCATGCACCAGGACACCCAGGCCCCTCTGCACAGCAGCATGCTGCAATTTTTTACCATTTAAATAATAGTCCATTTTGATATTATTTGCTTTCTGTCAGTTAACCAATCCTCTATCCATGCTAATACATTACCCGTAACGCCATGCACATCTTATGCAGCAGCATTTTGGACGGCACCTTGTCAATTGACTTCTGGAAATCCAGACACACCACATCCACCGGTTCTCCGTTGTCCACTGCGCTCATAATGTCCTCAAAGAATTCCACTAAATTAGTCAAACATGACCTGCCTTTCATTAACCCATGTTGCGCCTGCCCAATGGGACAATTTCTATCCAGATGTCTCGCTATTTCTTCCTTGATGATAGATTCAAGCATTTTCCCCACTACAGAAATTAAGCTAACCGGCCTATAGTTACCCACCTTTTGTCTACCTCCTCTTTTCAACAGTGGCGTCACATTTGCTGTTTTCCAATCTGCTGGAACCGCCCGAGAGACCAGTGAATTTTGGTAAATTACCACAGGCGCATTTGCTATTTCCCCCGCCACCTCTTACGTTATTTGCGTCTTCCATTCTGAAGACCAACACAAAATACCTGTTCAATACCTCAGCCATTTCCTTATTTCCCATTATTAAATCCCATTTTTCATCCTCTTAAGGACCAATGTTTACCTTAGCTACTCTTTTTCATTTTATATGTTTGTAGACACGTTTGCTATCTGTTTTTATATTCTGAGCTAGTTTACTCTCATAATCTAAATCTATCTTACTTTTTTTATAGCTTTTTTCTTGGCTTTTCTGTTGACCTTTAAAGATTTCCCAATCCTTCAGTTTCCCACTATTCTTTGCCACTTTGTATGCATTTTCTTTCAGTTTGATAGCCTCCTTTACTTCCTTAGAGCCTACAGTCCTTCCTTTTCACTGGTATATACTTTTTCTGAGCACTGTGAAAAATCTCTTTGAAAACCCTCCACTGCTCCTCAATTGTCCCACCACACAGTCTTTGCTCCCAATCTTCCCTAGCCAACTCTTCCCTCATCCCATTCATAGAATTTACAGTGCAGAAGGAGCCCATCAAGTCTGCACCGGCCCCCGGAAAGAGCACCTCACTTAAGCTCACACCTCCACCCCATCCCAGTAGCCCATCTAACCTTTTTGGACACTTAGAGTAATTTAGCATGGCCAGTCCACCTAACCTGCACATCTTTGGACTGTGGGAGGAAACTGGAGCACCCAGGGGAAACCCACACATACACGGGGAGAACGTGCAGACTCCACACAGACAGTGACCCAAACCCATAATCGAACCTGGGACGTTGGAGCTCTGAAGCAACATTGCTAACCAGTGTGAAACTGTGCCACCATTGTAGTCTCCTTTGTTTAAGCACAAGGCACTGGTATTGGATTTTTCCTTCTCTCACTCCTGTATTTTAAATTCAACCACACTATGATCGCACATTCTGAGAAGGAATAACTGTGAGATCATTCATTATTCCTGTCTCATTACACAGGACCAGGAAATATAAATATTTCAGATCTGTAATCAAATGGCAAGTTAACCAGAGCTACAGTTGCACATGTTGGAATGATAAAATTCAATTTTCTGCCCATGACCTCCAGGTATGAATTGTATGAACTCAGCTGACCATTCAAAATAAACCTCTTCAGCTCCCTTCAGCGGGACAGCAGAAAACAATCTCAGGAGCAGTCAGTCCAGTCTGATCTCATAATTTTCTATGTTACGGCCACAGGAGGGATGAAAATGACTCCCCAGTGATACCATTTCAAGAATGACAGTGACAGGGTTTTGTGTGAATTTAGTGGGGATGAAGGTATTTATTCACTGTCTGTGTTTAATCATTTTTGTACTTGCAAAAAAAAACCCAGTCTGGCAGACTCTATTGAATTTAAAACAAAGAAAAGGTAGATTTTATGAAATTAAAAATCCACGCAGCTAAAGATATAAAAACCTGCACCCGATCTTTGCAACCCACTTACAGACACACACACACACACATGCAGAATTCAAACTATACAGTAGAAGTTATTTTCTCAGCCAAATTCACATTCACCGCTAAAAAGTTTTTAAAAAGTCAACTGTTATGAGTCCTTTTCTGGTATCCTTGACTACGGCATATTTTTCTTCACCGTGATCTTGAAATTCTAGTAGATTAAGCCCATGTGAAACTGCAGTTGTCGGAGGTAATTTATTTAAAAAACCTAATCCATTTTTTCCAGAAGTCGATGATTTTTGCACCTGAGATTCCTTTCAATGGAAATTTGCTATCTCTGTAATAGATTTTATAATGTATAGAGATATGGTCCTGATCTTGGGAGAAAAGATGAAGGAGACCGTTACTGCTTCATTGCCAGCTTTTCGAGACTACTTTGTTTTAGCAAATTGTGTGCTTTATTAAAAGACAGTCAGAAAACGGTTACTCCAATCATGATCTCTATCCCCATCATTATTTCAGAATGTATTTGCTTAGTTGATATCTGAACAGATTGTTGCTCTTATCCCATGGCCAATAATGTTCCAACCATTTGCTGCTGAATTATTCATCATCCATCTTGAGATCATAAAACCCTTTCCTTATAACTATAGTCCTGGTGGAGTTTCTGCCTCCACTTGAGAGAAAGCCTTTTAGAAGTGCAGGACAGTTTCAGTAAATCTTTTGAAGTAGTTGATGACATCAGCAGCTATGAAATTTATGAGAAGGGATTCATGGTACGTCTGAATGGTCATTCACATTGGAAATTTCCAGAAACGGTCGACTTGAAGTACCAGATGGCAGGTGACTTGTGGCAGCCATCAAATCAGTATATTTTCTTGATTTTTAAAAGTCCTTTTTAAACAGCTCAATATATGTTTCATCAGCAGATGAAATTACTGATTAATATCACTCATGCGCAAGTCACCAAGTCATACTACGCACGACACCTAGCACAGTCGAGTGGGGTTGGCAGTGATGTGCATATGGGGAATTGTTTGCAATGGTGGGACGGAAGGGCTAAAAAGGCAGAAGCAAAGAAATTACCATCTTTTGTATTATTTGTACTTCGAAGTGTAGAAGAACAAATCAGGTTATGAAGATTTTAAGCAAGAAATTGTTGTAAAAGTTAGAATCAAGATAAGGTGATTTAAACACTCGACAAATACTGGGAGACTGGTACATTTGGGATCAGTAAAAACTTTGAACTTAGTTTGTGTATCAACTAAACCTTGTGTATTTCTTTTTTTCTTTAAGACAGACCGATAAGTGCTCACAATCGCACTGTACTATCACACTTGCAAAATTTAAATTTGCTTATTTAAATCAAAAAGATAAGCCAAATAAGTACTTTAGCCATCAGTGCAATTTTCAGGAGCTGTCTGCATTAAAGTTTAAATTGGTGATATGCAATTTCAGTTTTGTTCCATTTGATGCCATTAACCTAACGGTAAAAACTGAACCAGAGAAGCTGCTCTGGTGCTGTAATATTTATAGCAACCTGCAATAACCTACTCTAACACCGCAGTGATAGAACAAAGAATGACATTGTGGCACCATTAGTTTACATAGCATAGCTGTTGCTGTAAACTGGAATTAGACTTGCTTATTTAAGTAGGTGTTGGCAATGCAACTATGTTTTTTTTCTTGGTATGGAAAAATTTATAGTCGAGGAAGGAAATGTTACACATTCATCAAATGAAACCAACCAAAGTACTTGCAAATTGGTCTCAAAAGGGCTTTCAATGTTAGCTTAGTTTATGAATTACACGTCTAATAATTAATATTTCCACTAGAGGGCAGTTTTTTAAGCAAAGTTTTCCCAATATAGTTCATGCAAATACCATTTTAGAAATAAACCTGTTCAAATAATATTTATAAAAGAAGGACTTTCTAACATTTAAAATACACTCTTTCTGTACAGATGTGACAAAAATGGTTATTGTTGAGAGCCTGTAATACTTTCACAAATTATGATGTTAAAAATTCATTTTGTTGTAATTCTTACCCCATAAAATGTCTTTTGAGTCTGCTGAATATATTTCCTGGGGGTCGGTTAGCTCAGTTTGCTCGACAGCTGGTTCGTGATGCGGAGCGAGGCCAACAGCGTGGGTGCAATTCCCGTATCGGCTGAGGTTATTCATGAAGGCCTTCTCAACCTTGCCTCTCGACTGTGGTGTGGTGATCCTCAGATTAAATACCCACCAGTCAGCGCTCCCCTACAAAGGGAAAAGCAGCTTATGGTCATCTGGGACAACGGTGATTTTCACTGTCCACCAAGCTTGTATGTTCACTATTCATAGTTTTAGAGGGGAATGTAATTAAATCATTACAACAGAGTAAAACTAAAAATTGCTATTAATAATATTAGCAGACAAGCACTGAGCTTGTTTGCATTAGAGTCTTCTGTCTGCTATTTAAGAAGTGTTAACTCATTTAAAACAACTAAGTATTATTGAATAAATCCTAATTAAATTTATATCTTTCTTGCTGACAGACTGGTACCAGCAGATGTATAAAACTTATGATTATTAATTGCATTTTTATGTATTCTTAGGTAAATACTGGAAGTCGCTACAACGCTTTTCCTCTACTGCGGGCTATTCACTGATAGAGGCACAAAAGTGTGATAAGGAAGAAGCTGACACAGTAACAGCTATGGCTTCATTGTCAATGGGTGTTAAACAAGGGTCTAATGCTGAGAAGAGGTGAGGCAGGAAGGAATATCTCACTTTTGACACTGTAAACAAGACTTGCTTCTGTGTTGATAGCTGGGCGGTGGTGTTCGCTTCTTGGGAAAACAGCACTTGTTATGACAAACTAGATAGTGTGTGGATAGATCATGACTATAGGAGCCTTTGTCTTTTCTGTATGTAAGTTACTAGCATATTTTATTTTCCTTTCCTGCAGGCCAGATGATGAACCCATGGAGGAAGAACCACCTATGTAGTTGCCAGCTGGAGTTCTCTCTTTTGCACACAATATCTTTATTTCTCTAACTCTGCCAAGACTTCATTCTGCATCTCCTGTGTCCTGCTGTGGTGTTCTTCCAGAATCCAAGGACGACTGAGCAAAATGCTGGCAATAAAAAAGTAAAGATTTTTTACCTCTGTCCATTCCTGAAATAGGCTTGTGGGACAGCCAGCACTTACTTTGGCAGAGTCACCAAGGAGGTGTAATCTCAAAGCCCTGCTCTGAGTTTACCTACTCAAAAGTTCTCCTGTCTCAGGCAGTCAACCACTGTTTCTAATGTTCTTGTCCTTAGCAAAGGATGTAATGACATCTACAAGTCCAGATGCATTGATTGTAATCTCAACAAAATCATGTGACGTACAGTAATTATTCCGAGAACATTTACAGTGTGGAGAGAAAGACTATACCAGAATGGAAGAGAATTAAGAGGGTGTTTTCTAAGAATCCCTACGAAGACATGAGCGTTTGTGCCTTTTTATCAACAGATGGTTGCTGATTTTTGAATTGAGGAACAATGCCTTAAAAGTGTGGAAATGATTCCTCCACTGTTGTGACGTGGAAATATGGTGGTGAAGAAGCCTTGTGTTTCCTGGCATGCATGCAAAAAAAAATCTGAAATCCAGTCTCTGGATTTTAATACCCTGTTGGAGTACCATTTTTGCTGTTTTTCCAAACGAACCCTAACCTATTTTAAGGTAGTTGCCAGTCCAGAGTGGCAGATATACTGTTGGAAATTGGCAGGTTGTCATTAGAACCTGCTTTACTTATTATGGTGAGTTATATAACACAGTAGTATAGGGAATCAACCAATAACAAAGCATGTGTTAGGTTGAATTGCGACAGGTAAACATGTTTAAAGATTGGAATGTTACTCAAAAGCATGATTGCAGGATTTTTTTTCCAGACTTCCACTTCGGTGGTCCTCATTTCTAATAAAAAATGAAAATATAAACCAATAGTAATGTTATCCATTAGACAACAAGAGGTTTTTTGACGATAAGACCAGGTAATTTGTTAATAGTACAGAAGATAATCATGTATAAACGTTTTCTTAGCAGACCAAGTTTGATTTTTATTAGGTGGGCACTTACAGGGAAAATGATGGCTTTTTACTGAAGATGGGAACAGAAGGATTGTGGACACTTCGAGGAATACCTCACTATGAATGTTTGTGGTGAGCCAACATGTTTAAGTCACTTGGCAACTACCTTAATCATAACTTTTTTTTATTTGTGTTTATTTTTACTCCTGGTAAACCATTTAACAAAATAATGTCTACTTTTATACAAAGAAGTCCTTACAAGTTTTTAAACCATGTTTCATAAGACCTAATAACTTGGTTTTTTAAATTACTTTTTTGGTAAGAATTCCAGTTACCTTTCCCACTAATATTTTGCTGAAATTCTTCTGTTCTTTTCATGACTTTTTTTGTGATTACTCCTTGGTTCCAGTCTAATTTTAATTTTCCTTATTTTGTTTCCCTACATGGAACGTAGCTTTCTGATGGCTTAAAGAAGTGAACTGGAGTTTTTTTTTAGGAGGAAGTACCTTGAGTGAGGGATCTTGTTCAAGCTTTGTGTAATGATTCCAGTTGGTGTATATTACTATATGATCTGTTCTAAGTAGATTTATAAATGAAGTCTTGTAAGAATAGTATTGCAAGGTGATATCATACCCATTTAAATATGAGTAATACTACAGTGATACTATATTTGATATTTGTAACTGGTTGCACTGCAGAAGGCTGCCGTTTGCTAAGGGGGAGTTAGCATAAGGTTTTCAGTTGCTCCATTCTGAAACCAAGAAGGAAGATTGTGATGGTGTTTTTGTCCAAAGACTGATTGTTTTTACAGTGTAGGTCTGTGAGCTGTGCTTATCAACTATTAACAGGGATGGAAAGCACTTGGTCCTGGGCCCATGGTTGATTCAATTCTGCAGGTGCTTGGGTTGGCCCCAGAATGTGACTAATGCTGGTTGAAGCCTGGGCTGTAAAACAGCATTCTCACTGGAGTGTGGGAGAGAAGGTGCACTGTCCTGCCATCTGTTAAGTACACAAGCACGCTCACTCTGGAATTTATGGGACAACTGACATGGGGGTCATTAACTAGTAACTTTTTTCTCTATGAGTAAATGGTTTTCATTCCTCCTTTTGTAATGGTTGCTTGAAGCTTAATGAATTTAGCGCTGTGAGGAGTACGTGGAGCATGTGTGCGTGTGTGAGATATTTGGCAACACTGAATAAGGGCACTACTGTATTTTTGTTTTAAAACAGATTTACACAACATAAAATATAACCAGCTGTAATCTTTAAGACAGTGTTCCACACTTTCTATAGGATTATGTATGTTTGATTGCAAAGCAATTAACACATCAATTCTGTGACTTTTAAGAAACTGTTTGCATCTACTCTTGATGTTAAACATTCCTTTAAATAAGTGGAGTTATGTATTCATTCCTTCTTTTGATAAGGTGAATTTAAACATTGTTTTAAGAGGGCCCATTGTTTGTTTTCTTTTAAGGGGCATTGAACTGTATTTTTTTTTCATGAAATGGAAGATAGTGAGCTTGCATGTGCCACAAGCAGAGATATCATTTGTTCTGTACAGGTATGCACGCAATTTGCAAAGTTATTTCCAGGGCAGCTTACCGAGTTTCGCTTTTTTTCTTCTTGGCATCTGAAGATGAGGTTTTGACTTTTTTTCTGATGAACATATTGCTAAACCTCAAAAGGAGATGCCTGTGACTTATTGAAATATCTTCAAATATCACTCTCTTTAATACTGTTATAAATTGATACTTAAATTTGACAAAAAAAATTTAGCACTTGTGTCATTACCAGTAGAATATTGCATAATCTGCATATAAAATTTTAAGAACACAGCAAAAAAAATTGTAAAACTGTTAACTGCCTGCGTCGTCTTGGGGCCAACCCTTTTGAGACAAGCAATTTTTTTTCTGGACTAAGTATTTAAGATCATAAACAGTTAACCTTTCAGCGCAGCTGTTCTTTATCTCTGCCACCATAAATCGTGTAGCGGTAATCCACTTAGCAGTTGTGTATTGTGATCGATGTGGATGAATATTTACAAAGAGAGGTTTTTGGGGGCGGTATTGTAGTTAAGAAGCAGGAGTGATGGCTACCTGTCAGCCTCACCTCCCTCCGTGTTTTGATATTGACTACAAAGTATCACGTTACGGTGTATTACATTTTGTGCTCCATAGTGGAGGCGCCTTTTGTTTTCTTTTCCAGTTTGAGGGGATGAAAAATGTGTGAGATGGATTTTAAAGTTTGTTCACCCAAAAACTTTTATTTCAGGTATGTAGTAATGGAAGTTGTAACTATATTTTAACCTTCTTTGTACCTATCCATACTCAAAAATGACACCACCATTGTTATCAGTACCAGTGAACGGGTTTTCTGTATTTTAGCCACAATCAATTATTGTATGGACCTACTTTATTGGTGATAGCCTTATTGTGGTAGCTTTTGATGGAATTCATTTGCCTGTTGAAATGGATCAGACTTTCAGACTGTCCAATGGTGTATCTCCTTGACAGTACAGACTTCATTTTTGACTTTGTTAGCAGTCCAGTATTTTGTACCACATTCTGACAACTCGCTATTGTGGTGTAAATAAAACTAATTACAACATCACATTTAAATCTGTGTCTTCCTTCTTGATGACCTTTTGGAGTTCGGTTGTTGTTAATTCCTTGTTGAACTAAAACATGAAGCTAAAAGTCAGGGTCCAATGAGATGTGACTGATTCCATCTCTCCTTTTCCTCATTTACATAAAAGCCTTTTGGCAAACTTACATGTGTTAAGTTCCACATACACACTGACAATTCCCAGCTCTGCCTGTCTACATCTCTTGGCTTGTCCACTGACTCTCATGTTATTAGACTGCTTGTCCAACAGTCCATTCCGCAGTTTCCTTGCAATTAACGCCAAGCTGTTCCAGTACAGCCACAACACTAGCATCTACCCAGCAATGTGGAATATTGCCCGGGTCTTTCCTGTATACAAGAAACACGACAAATTGAACCCCGCCAATTATCAATCCATCAGTCTACTCTTGATCATCAGCAAAGTGATGGAAGGGGTCATCAACTGTGCTATCCAGCGGCACTTACTCAGCAATGACCTCACTGACGCTCAGTTTGGGTTCGGCCAGGGTCGCTCAGCTCCTCACCTCATTACACAGATTTTCACAGTAACTTCATTGCAGTGTTAATGTAAGCCTACTTGTGACAGTAATAAAAATTATTATTACAGCCTTTAATAATAATAATCTTTATTGTCATAAGAAGGCTTGCATTAACACTGCAATGAAGTTACTATGAAAAGCCGCTAGTCGTCGGTTCGAGTACACACAGGGAGAATTCAGAATGTCCAAAGTACCTAACAGCACGTCTTTCGGGACTTGTGGGAGGAAACTGGAGGAAACTCATGCAGACACAGGGAGAACGTGCAGACTCCGCACAGACAGTGACCCAAGCTGGTTTAGCACAGTGGGCTAAACAGCTGGCTTGTAATGCAGAACAGGGCCAGCAGCGTGGGTTCAATTCCCGTACCAGCCTCCCTGAACAGGCGGCGGAATGTGGCGACTATGGGCTTTTCACAGTACCTTCATTGAAGCCTACTTGTGACAATAAGCGATTATTATTATTATTTAACTGGGAATCGAATCTGGGACCCTGGAGGTGTGAAGCAACTGTGCTAGCCACTGTGCTACCATGCAGCCCCAATCATGGACAAAAGAGCTGAACACGAGGTGAGGTAAGAGTGACTCCTTGACAGCAAGGCAGCATTTGACCCAGTATGGCATCAAGGAGCCCCAGCTAATCTGGAGTTGATGGAAATCTGGGGTGGAGCTCTCCACTGGTTGGAGTCATACCTGGAACAAAGGAACATGGTTATGGTGGTTGGAGGTCAATCACCTCAGCTCCAAGACATCACTGCGGGAGTTTCTCAGGTTAGTGTCCCAGGCCCAACCATCTTCAGCTGCTTCATCAGTGACCTTTCTTCCATCATAAGGTCACAACTGGGGATGTTTGCTGATGATTGCACAATGTTCAGCATCATTTGCAACTCCTCAGATAATGAAGCAGTCCATGTCCAAATGCAGCAAGACCTGGACAATATTACATAGATTACATAGAATTTACAGTGCAGAAGGAGGCCATTAGGCCCATCGAGTCTGCACCGGCTCTTGGAAAGAGCACCCTACCCAAGTTCACACCTCCACCCTATCCCCATAACCCAGGAACCCCACCCAGCACTAAGGGCAATTTTGGACACTAAGGGCAATTTAGCATGGCCAATCCACCTAACCTGCACATCTTTGGACTGTGGGAGGAAACCGGAGCACCCGGAGGAAACCCACGCAGACACGGGGAGAACGTGCAAACTCCGCACAGACAGTGACCCAGCGGGGAATCGAACCTGGGTCCCTGGAGCTGTGAAGCAATTGTGCTAACCACCATGCTATATCCAGGCTTGGGCTGACAAATGGCAAGTATTCTTGCCACATAAGTGCCAGGCAATGACTGTCAAGACAGGATTTAACCACCATCCCTTGATATTCAATGGCCCTCCTTAACAGCAATCTGGGTGTACCTACACAGGCTGCAGCAGTTCAAGCAGGCAGATCACCACCACCTTCTCAAGGGCAATTAGGAATGGGCAATAAATGTTGGCCTAGCCAGCAATGCTCACATCCCATGAATGAAAAAAAAAGTTGATAGACTTTCACAGTACAAAAAGGATTAGCTGTGGAAAGGTTGGCAGAACTCAGTGATGTACCAGATCCTGGGACTTTAATTTTTGAAAGGAAAGTAGCAAAGTTTCTAAAAACATTTTTTTCAATCTTCTACACAGGCAGAGAACTGAAAGATACTAAAGTTAACATGTTTTCTTTTAGAATGTGGGCAGAGCAAAACTCAGATAATTATAGATTAAATAGTCTTATTTGTGGCCAAACTCATAGAATACATAATTTGTGATAAAATGCATATACATTTTGAAATATACTGTTTAACAGGCAGCAAGCGCAGATTTGTTAAAATCCAGTCAAGCCTAATAAATTTATCTGTTTTTTAAGCCATTGATGAGATCGATAAAGGGTATGGAATGTAAGTATTTCAAGAAGGTATTTGTGAAACAGCTGCACAAAGATTTTGGGCTTCAAGAACATCGAGCAGGGAATTAATAGATTGGATAGCAAGTCATGATGAAGAGTTACTGTAAGTGAATGAACAAGAGTCCTTTTAGACCCCCCCCCCCCCCAAGCTGTCATCTTTTCCATTATGAAGACGACCTATTTCCAAATCTGAGATCACCCCCTCCCCCTTCTTGTGCACAGCCTTTATTGAAACACCCATATATGTTACTCCAGACTCAATATGGAGGGTCTTAACTGAAGATGAGTCACGTGGGCAGAGGATGGGGCATTGCAAATGGAAACATAAGAACTAGGAGCAGGAGTAGGCCATCTGGCCCCTCGAGCCTGCTCTGCCATTCAATGAGATCATGTCTGGTCTTTTGAGGACTCAGCTCCACTTTCTGGTCCGAACACCCTTAATCCGTTTATTCTTCAAAAAACTATATCTTTATCTTAAAAACATTTAATGTAGGAGCCTCAACTGCTTCATTGGGCAAGGAATCCCATAGATTCACAACCCTTTACGTGAAGAAGTTCCTCCTAAGCTCAGTACAAAATCTACTTCCCCTTATTTTGAGGCTATGCCCCCTAGTTCTGCTTTCACCCGCCAGTGGAAACAACCTGCCCGCATCTATCCTATCCCCTTCATAATTCTATCTGTTTCTATAAGATCCCCCCCCCCCGCATACTTCTAAATTCCAACGAGTACAGTCCTAGTCTACTCAACCTCTCCTCGTAATCCAACCCCTTCAGCTCTGGGATTAACCTAGTGAATCTCTTCTGCACACCCTCCAGCGCCAGTACGTTCTTTCTCAGATAAGGAGACCAAAACTGAACACAATACGCCAGGTGGCCTCACTAACATCTTATACAATTGCAGCATAACCTCACTAGTCTTAAACTCCATCCCTCTAGCAATGAAGGACAAAACTCCATTTGCCTTCTTAATCACCTGTTGCACTGTAAACCAACTTTTTGCGATTCATGCACTAGCACACCCAGGTCTCTCTGCACAGCAGCATGTTTTAATATTTTATCATTTAAATAATAATCCCTTTTGCTGTTATTCCTACCAAAATGGATAACCTCACATTTGTCAACATTATATTCCATCTGCCAGACCCTAGCCCATTCACTTAACCTATCCAAATCCCTCTGCCGACTTCCGGTATCCTCTGCACTTTTTTGCTTTACCAATCATCTTAGTGTCGTCTGAAAACTTGGACACATTGCACTTGGTCCCCAACTCCAAATCATCTATGTCAATTGTGTGCCCAACACTGATCCCTGAGGGACACCACTAGCTACTGATTGCCAACCAGAGAAACATCCATTAATCTCCACTCTTTGCTTTCTATTAATTAACCAATCCTCTATCCATGCTACTACTTTACCCTTAATGCCATGCATCTTTATATTATGCAGCAACCTTTTGTGTGGCACATTGTCAAAAGCTTTCTGAAAATCCAGATATACCACATCCATTGGCTCCCTGTTATCTACCGCACTGTTAATGTCCTCAAGAAATTCCACTAAATTAGTTAGGCACGACCTGCCCTTTATGAACCCAACCAGCGTCTGCCCAATGGGACAATTTCCATCCAGATGCCTCGCTATTTCTTCCTTGATGATAGATTCCAGCATCGTCCCTACTACCGAAGTTAAGCTAACTGGCCTATAATTACCCACTTTCTGCCTACCTCCTTTTTTGAACAGTGGTGTCACGTTTGCTAATTTCCAATCCGCTGGAACCATCCCAGGGTCTAGTGAATTTTGGTAAATTATCACTAGTGCATTTGCAATTTCCCTAGCCATCTCTTTTAGCACTCTGGGATGCATTCCATCAGGGCCAGGAGACTTGTCTACCTTTAGCCCCATTAGCTTGCCCGTCACTATCTCCTTAGTGATAAAAATCATCTCAAGGTCCTCACCTGTCATAGCCTCATTTCCTTCCATCAGTCACTGGCACGTTATTTGTGTCTTCCACTGTGAAAACCGACCCAAAAACCTGTTCAATTCCTCAGCCATTTCCTCATCTCCCATTATTAATTTTCCCTTCTCATCCTCTAAAGGACCAATATTTACCTTAGCCACTCTTTTTTGTTTTATATATTTGTAGAAACTTTTACTATCTTTTTATATTCTGAGCAAGTTTATTCATAATCTTACTCTTTTTTTATAGCTTTTTTAGTAGCTTTCTGTTGCCCTCAAAAGATTTCCCAGTCCTCTAGTCTCCCACTAATCTTTGCCACTTTGTATGCTTTTTCCTTCAATTTGATACTCTCCCTTATTTCCTTAGATATCCACGGTCGATTTTCCCTCTTTCTATCGTCATTCCTTTTTGTTGGTATAAACCTTTGCCGAGCACTGTGAAAAATCGCTTGGAAGGCTCTCCACTGTTCCTCAACTGTTACACCATAAAGTCTTTGCTCCCAGTCTATCTTAGCTAGCTCTTCTCTCATCCCATTGTAATCTCCTTTGTAAACCACCCAGACGCCTTCAGCATGAGGCCCCACCCCGTCAAGGCTCACATTTGGACTGATGGAGTCTTCCATACACCCATGAATTGTATCAGGGAGACCAGAATTCAGCTAATATCTTGAAATCTTGTCGCTGTGCCCACTCTTTTTAATTAGTATCAGGGTTACAACTCATCTCTGCAATACTTGTTTTTCTGTACATGCTGTACCCACTATTTTCTGCTGTGCTAACTTGCAAAAGAAATATGACGAACTTTCCAGACTGAAGTTATTGTGAGATATGAGAAATTTGGAAACATTACCCTCCAGTTGAACAAGTAGACTGCTTTTTGTTCCGAGAACTATACTGAACATTTTCAACAGGGCACAAAATAATTGGCAAAAGGAGTAGATCTGAGGGGGGGGGGGAAATTCACCCAGAGGGTGGTTGGAGTCCAGAACAAACTTCCTGGGAGGGAGGAGTGGAGGTGAGTTTGATCGAGGTATTCAAAAAGGAATTGAAATGCAATCTGAAAAGAAATAATGTGCAAGGTTACAGTTATAAGACTGGAATGGGACAATGTAGAATGCTCTTTTAGAAAGCCAATTCAAACTCAATGGGCTGAATGGCCTTCGTCTGCCCTGTAAAGATTCTTGTGATCCAGAAGAAATCTATTAAATTTCCAAATGAAATCTATTAAATTTCCAAGTGTTACATATTGTACTTTCTGGCTTATTATCTATATTACTGTTTGAATTTTTCTCTTCCGAGGTTAGCCCAATTTTCACTGCCTATCTTTCAGAACTTTGGACAGAGTATTTTGATAAGCTCATATCAAAACTCCAAAACCTAGATCTTGGCTCCTATCTCGACTCCCTGACCCATAGATCACAATCAGTAAGAATAAACAGCAACACCTCCTCCACAATAGTCCTCAATACCAGGGCCCTGCATGGCTGCGTACTTAGTCCCCTGCTAACACACATGACTGGCAAAATTTGGCTCCATCTTCATCCACAGGTTTGCTGATGACACGACCAAGTTGGGACAGATATCGAAACAACGATTAGTCAGAGTACAGGACGGAGATAGTGCCATGGTGTAACAACAACAATCTCTCCCTCAATGTCTGCAAAACTAAGGAGCTGTTGTTGACTTCAGGAAGCAAAATTCGTACATGCCCCTGTCAGCATCAATGGTGCCGAGGTGGAGATGGTCGACAGCTTCAAATTCCTAGGTGTGCATGTCACCAAAAATCTGTCCTGATCCACCCATGTCGACGCTACGACCAAGAAATCACAACAGCACCTATACTTTCTCAGAAAACTCCCTCATGGTAAACTAATACAAAAGGTGAAGTCACACGGGATCAGGGATGAGCTGGCAAAGTGGACACAGAACTGGCTAGGTCGTAGAAGGCAGAGAGAAGCAATGGAAGGATGCTTTTCTAATTGGAGGGCTGTGACTAGAGGTGTTCCGCAGTGATCAGTGCTGGGACCTTTGCTGTTTGTGGTATATATAAATGATTTGGAGGAAAATGTAACTGTTCGGATTAGTAAGTTTGCAGAAGACACAAAGGTTGGTGGAATTGCGGATAGCGATGAGGACTGTCAGAGGATACAGCAGGATTTAGATTGTTTGGAGACTTGGGCGGAGAGATGGCAGATGGAGTTTAATCCGGACAAATGTGAGGTAAATGGAAGGTCTAATGCAGGTAGGGAATATACAGTAAATGGTAGAACCCTCAAGAGTATTGAAAGTCAGAGAGATCTAGGTGTACAGGTCCACAGGTCACTGAAAGGGGCAACACAGTTGGAGAAGGTAGTCAAGAAGGCATACGGCATGCTTGCCTTCATTGGCCGGGGCATTGAGTATAAGAATTGGCAAGTCATGTTGCAGCTGTATAGAACCTTAGTTAGGCCACACTTGGAGTATAGTGTTCAATTCTGGTCGCCACACTACCAGAAGGATGTGGAGGCTTTAGAACAAAAGAACAAAGAACAAAGAAATGTACAGCACAGGAACAGGCCCTTCGGCCCTCCAAGCCCGTGCCGACCATACTGCCCGACTAAACTACAATCTTCTACACTTCCTGGGTCCGTATCCTTCTATTCCCATCCTATTCATATATTTGTCAAGATGCCCCTTAAATGTCCCTATCGTCCCTGCTTCCACAACCACCTCCGGTAGTGAGTTCCAGGCACCCACTACCCTCTGCGTAAAAAACTTGCCTCGTACATCTACTCTAAACCTTGCCCCTCTCACCTTAAACCTACGCCCCCTAGTAATTGACCCCGCTACCCTGGGGAAAAGCCTCTGACTATCCACTCTGTCTATGCCCCTCATAATTTTGTATACCTCTATCAGGTCGCCCCTCAACCTCCTTCGTTCCAGTGAGAACAAACCGAGTTTATTCAATCGCTCCTCATAGCTTATGCCCTCCATACCAGGCAACATTCTGGTAAATCTCTTCTGCACCCTCTCTAAAGCCTCCACATCCTTCTGGTAGTGTGGCAACCAGAATTGAACACTATACTCCAAGTGTGGCCTAACTAAGGTTCTATACAGCTGCAACATGACTTGCAAATTCTTATACTCAATGCCCCGGCCAATGAAGGCAAGCATGCCGTATGCCTTCTTGACTACCTTCTCCACCTGTGTTGCCCCTTTCAATGACCTGTGGACCTGTACTCCTAGATCTCTTTGACTTTCAATACTCTTGAGGGTTCTACCATTCACTGTATATTACCTACCTGCATTAGCCCTTCCAAAATGCATTACCTCACATTTGTCCGGATTAAACTCCATCTGCCATCTCTCCGCCCAAGTCTCCAGACAATCTAAATCCTGCTGTATCCTCAGACAGTCCTCATCGCTATCCGCAATTCCACCAACCTTTGTGTCGTCTGCAAACTTACTAATCAGACCAGTTACATTTTCCTCCAAATCATTTATATATACTACAAAGAGCAAAGGTCCCAGCACTGATCCCTGTGGAACACCACTGGTCACAGCCCTCCAATTAGAAAAGCATCCCTCCATTGCTACCCTCTGCCTTCTATGGCCTAGCCAGTTCTGTATCCACCTTGCCAGTTCACCCCTGATCCTGTGTGACTTCACCTTTTGTACTAGTCTACCATGAGGGACCTTGTCAAAGGCCTTACTGAAGTCCATATAGACAACATCTACTGCCCTACCTGCATCAATCATCTTAGTGACCTCCTCAAAAAACTCTATCAAGTTAGTGAGACACGACCGCCCCTTCACAAAACCGTGCTGCCTCTCACTAATACGTCCATTTGCTTCCAAATGGGAGTAGATTCTGTCTCGAAGAATTCTCTCCAGTAATTTCCCTACCACTGAAGTAAGGCTCACCGGCCTGTAGTTCCCGGGATTATCCTTGCTACCCTTCTTAAACAGAGGAACAACATTGGCTATTCTCCAGTCCTCCGGGACATCCCCTGAAGACAGCGAGGATCCAAAGATTTCTGTCAAGGCCTCAGCAATTTCCTCTCCAGCCTCCTTCAGTATTCTGGGGTAGATCCCATCAGGCCCTGGGGACTTATCTACCTTAATATTTTTTAAGACACCCAACACATCGTCTTTTTGGATCACAATGTGACCCAGGCTATCTACACCCCCTTCTCCAGACTCAACATCTACCAATTCCTTCTCTTTGGTGAATACTGATGCAAAGTATTCATTTAGTACCTCGCCCATTTCCTCTGGCTCCACACATAGATTCCCTTGCCTATCCTTCAGTGGGCCAACCCTTTCCCTGGCTACCCTCTTGCTTTTTATGTACGTGTAAAAAGCCTTGGGATTTTCCTGAACCCTATTTGCCAATGACTTTTCATGACCCCTTCTAGCCTTCCTGACTCCTTGCTTAAGTTCCTTCCTACTTTCCTTATATGCCACACAGGCTTCGTCTGTTCCCAGCCTTTTAGCCCTGACAAATGCCTCCTTTTTCTTTTTGACGAAAAGAGGGGGCAGAAGAGATTTACCAGAATGTTGCCTGGTATGGAGGGCATTAGCTATGAGGAGCGGTTGAATAAACTCGGTTTGTTCTCACTGGAACGACGGAGGTTGAGGGACGACCTGATAGAGGTCTACAAAATTATGAGGGGCATAGACAGAGTGGAGTCAGAGGCTTTTCCCCAGGTTAGAGGGATCAATTACTAGGGGGCATGGGTTTAAGGTGCGAGGGGCAAGGTTTAGAGTAGATGTAGGAGGCAAGTTTTTTTTTACACAGAGGGTAGTGGGTGCCTGGAACTCGCTGCCGGAAGAGGTGGAAGCAGGGACGACAGTGACATTTAAGGGGCACCTTGACAAATACATGAATAGGATGGGAATAGAGGGATACGGACCCAGGAAGTGTAGAAGATTGTAGTTTAGTCGGGCAGCATGGTCGGCACGGGCTTGGAGGGCCGAAGGGCTTGTTCCTGTGCTGTACTTTTCTTTGTTGTTTGTTTTTTGAAATTCGGCATGTCCACATTGACTCTTAGCAATTTTTGCAGATGCACTGTAGAAGGCATCCTACCTGGCTGCATCACAGCCCAAGACCATAAACTACAGAGAGTCGTGAACACAGCCCAGTCCATCATACAGATCTGTCTCCATTGACTCAGTCTACACCTCCTGCTGCCTTGGGAAACCAGGCAGCATAATCAAAGACCCCTCCCACCCAGGTTATTCTCTTCCATCTGCACAGGGCTAAATCGCTGGCTTTGAAAGCAGACCAAGGCAGGCCAGCAGCACGGTTCAATTCCTGTAACAGCCTCCCCGAACAGGCGCCGGAATGTGGCGACGAGGGGCTTTTCACAGTAACTTCATTTGAAGCCTACTTGTGACAATAAGCGATTTTCATTTCATTTCATCGGGCAGGAGATACAAAAGTCTGAGATCACGCACTAACAGGTTCCTCCCCACTTTTACCAGATTCCTGAATGACCCTCTTATGGACTGAGCTGACCTCTTCCCACATCATCCCTACTAAGTAGTACTACACTCCATATGCTTCACCAGATGACTGTCTATGTATTTACATTGTGTTTTTCCATGGATGGAATGATCTGTCTGGACTGTACGCAGAACAATATTTTTCACTGTACCTCGGTACCCGTGACAAATTAAATCCAAATTTGTAGAGAAGTGTGTAATTATTAACGCATCTATATCACTGACCGCAGGATAAGGGAGAGAAACTGAGTTAACATTTTGAGTCCAATGCGACTCTTCAGTCTGATTGAATTTCAAATGTTAACTCTGTCTCTCTCTCTCTTCACAGATGCTGCCAGACCTGCTGAACTTTTTATTTCAGATCTCCAGCATCTACCATATTTTTCTTTTATATTACTTTCTGGTGGATGTTACTTTCAAAGTATATCAATACTTACAGCTTGTTCGCCCTTAAAGTGCATAAATATTTGAAGGGAAATTACCTGGGAGTGTAACAATATTTTCACTGTTTTCCCGAAAGTATATTAATATTTTCAGGGGCCACTACATGGAGATAAGTTTCAAATTTTTGCAGGAAAAACATTGTTTGACCTGGACCCTTGAAATATTAATCAGTAAGTAATGATGGAATGAAAAAGAAATACAGAATTTTGAAATTTCTTGTAGTTTTGATTGGGTTCGCTGTCTTTTCAGGCCCTACCTAATTCCAGATGAATGTTTATCAACACCACAATAATCACAGAATTGTTACGGTGTAGAAGGAGGTCATTTGTCCCATCATGTGTGCACCGGCTCTCCAAACGAGCATTAGCATTTCCCCATAGCCCTGGACATTGTTTCTATTCAAGTAATCATCTAATGCCATAGGATCCCTACATTGCAGAAGGAGGTCATTCAGCCCATCGGGTCTGCAACGAACCTCTGAAAGAGCACCCTCCCTAAGTCCTCTCCTCTGCTCTATCTCTGTAATCCCATGCATTGATCATGCACATAACCTAACCTGCACATCTTTAGAGAGTGGGAGGAAACCGGAGCACCAGGAGGAAACGCACGTCGACACTGGGAGAACGTGCAAACTCCACACACAGTCACCCAAAGACAGAATTGAACCCTGGTCCCTGGCACTGTGAGGCAGCAGTGCTAACCACTGTGCTGCCCGCTGTAATGCCTCAATTGAGCCTGCCTCCACCACACTTAAGGCAGTGCATTCCAGACCGGAACACCACACTATTGTTTGGGGAAAAAAATTCTCACATCACATTTACTTTTGCAAATCACTTGAGAACAGTTAGAACCAAATTATCCCTGTCGTGGAATTTTCTTGACATTTTTGACACGTGTTTCACATCGATTTTCTCTCTACCTATCTCACCTGAAGGTTACTGACTCCTTGTTGGTAGGTAATACCCTTGGTAACCTAATTGTTTGGCGGCTCTTCCTCGTTGAATGGATCAGAGAAAGCATTACAGCCAACTTGGAGGAGACATTGATTCCCTTGAGCCTAGTCTCTCGTTCAGTTAGATCACGGCAGTTCTGTATCTCACCTCTATCTTACCCACCTTTGATCGATATAACCACAATCCCTTGATAACCAACCAAACAAAATTTTGCCACTTTTCGATTATGAATCCGTCAGTTGAGGGAGAGAATTCCAGACCTCAATACCATTTGTGTGAATAATTCCTAATTTTGCACCTAAAACTTCCAAATCTAATTTTAAGATTGTGTAACAGCAGAGGAAGTGACTTCTCCATGTTTACCATGTTGAGTTCAATTATCATTTAAGCACAACAATTAGATCATCCCTCAATCGTCCAAACTCTAGGGGGTCAGTGGAGGGGTTTTACCTGAGGTGGTAGCCATTCATTTCCTACTCTAAAGAGTTAATCACCATTAGCTGTTAAGGGGAGAGGAGGGGGGGGTAGTTAATATTGGGGTGGTTTAGCACAGTGGGCTAACAGCTGGCTTGTAATGCAGACCAAGGCAGCAGCGCAGGTTCAATTCCCATACCGGCCTCCACGTGCAGGCGTTGGAATGTGGCGACTCGAGGCTTTTCACAAGAACTTAATTGAAGCCTACTTGTGACAAGCGATTATTATTATTAAAGTTCTGATACCAACTATTCGACTGGTGAAGTTATCGCAGAAACTGAATCCTCGACTACGGATCGATTTTCGATGGATCAAGTGCAGTCTCCCAAACATCTGAAGACAACCGGTAACCTTAATCTTAATTGGAGACTGTTTAAGCTACAATTCCAGCTTTATCAGGAAGCTAGTGATCTGAATACTGCTTCAGAAGCTAGACAAATCGCTTTGCTTCTGTCCCTAGCAGGACAGCAGGCAATTGAAATCTATAACTCATTTATTTTTGCTGCGGGCGAAGATAAAACCAAGTTTGAACATATAATCGCCAAATTTGATGATGACTGCAGAATGCAAACTGACAAAATGTTGGAGCGATACCGATTTCATAAGCGAGTGCAAAAAGTTGGAGAATCTGTTAACAACTTCATAACTGATCTAAAACTCCTAGCTCAGACCAGTAATTATGCGGATCTGCATGACTCTAGCGAGGGCCAAATCGTTTATGGTATAACAGATTAATCTTTAAGAGAAGCCTTATTACATCAAAATAATCTTACATTGAAAATCGCTATTGAAAAATGCATCTCCAGTGAACAAAGTAAAAGTCAATACTTAGAGTTTTATCCGAAAGAAAAAGGTGCAAAAGTCCACCTCGAGGCTGAGAAAATAAAAATGGTGTCGCAGGCAGTACAGACAAGGCAGCTATCTTGCGCACGCATTTTCCAACTCGGGACATGCGCACTTCGCACAGAAATGCGAGACGCCGCAGAAGAGGTCTGCGCATGCGCGAATGTCAATGATGCGTCACGGCTACAGCGTGATGACGTGTCACAATGTGAAATGAAAATCGCTTATTGTCACAAGTAGGCTGCAATGAAGTTACTGTGAAAAGCCCCTAGTCACCACAATCCTGCGCCTGTTCAGGGAGGCTGTTACGGGAATTGAACTGTGCTGCTGGCCTGCCTTGGTCTGCTTTCAAAGCCAGCGATTTAGCCCTGTGCTAAACAGCCCCAGTGGCAATGCTCATTTAAAGGGAAACTGCCCAGCTTTTGGAAAATGTTGTTTGAGATGTTCCAAGGTGAATCATTATGCTTTTCAGTGCCCGTCTTCAGCAAAGTATCTCCCTCCTACACACAAGAAGAATTACAACATGAGAGCAGTTGAAACGGATGTAAAAGTCAATTCACCACAAGATTTTTCACAAGGTGATGAAATTTTCTCCTTGGAAAATACCTTCTTTGTCGGAGTGATTGAAGCATCAGCGAAGACAGATCTTCGAGCAAAAAAGAAAGCTCTTCACGCAACCAAGAAAACTCTTCAAGCAACAAAAAATCATGTCATGGGGCTGGGAAAACGAGCTGTAGTCCAGAAGCCAGTCTTGAGAGTAGTGAGGTACTGAGGAGGGTATCAAGGTCGCAGGAGTGTACCGGCAGACAGAAAGGTGGGTTGAAGTATGTCTACTTCAATGCAAGGAGCATCCGGAATAAGGTAGGTGAACTTGGAGCGTGGATTGGTACTTGGGACTACGATGTTGTGGCCATTACGGAGACATGGTTAGAACAGGGACAAGAATGGTTGTTGGAGGTTCCGGGGTATAGATGTTTCAGTAAGAGCAGGGAAGGTGGTAAAAGAGGTGGAGGAGTTGCATTGTTAATCAAGGATAGTTTAACGGCTGCAGCAGGCAGTTCGAAGGAGATCTACCTACTGAGGTAATATGGGCTAAAGTTAGAAATAGGAAAGGAGCGGTCACATTGTTAGGAGTTTTCTATAGGCCCCCAAATAGTAATAGAGATGTGGAGGAAGAAATTGCAAAACAGATTATGGATAGGTGTGTAGGTCTCCGGGTCGTTGTCATGGGTGACTTTAACTTTCCAAATATTGTTTGGAACCTCTATAGGTCGAACAGTTTGGATGGGATAGTTTTTGTACAGTGTGTGCAGGAGGGTTTCCTGACACAATATGTGGATAGGCCGACAAGAGGGGGGGCCACATTGGATTTGGTACTGGGTACTGAACCGGGCCACTGTGTTAGATTTGTTTGTGGGAGAGCACTTTGGAGATAGTGACCACAATTCGGTGTCTTTCACTATTGCAATGGAGAGGGATAGCGCCATACGGCAGGGCAAGGTTTATAATTGGGGGAGAGGTAATTACGACGTGATTAGGGAGCATAAGATGGGAACAGAAACTGTCAGGGAAAGGCACAAATGAAAAGTGGAACTTGTTCAAGGAACAAATACTGCGTGTCCTTGATAGGTATGTCCCTGTCAGGCAGGGAGGAAATGGCTGTGTGAGGGAACCATGGTTCACAAAAGAAGTTGAAGGTCTTGTCAAGAGGAAAAAGGAAGAGTATGTAAGGATGAGAAAACAAGGTTCAGTAGGGTCGCTTGAGGGTTACAAGGTAGCAAGGAATGAGCTAAAAAAAAAGAGCTTAGGAGAGCTAGGAGGGTGCATGAGAAGTCCTTGGTGGGTTGGATCAAGGAAAACCCCAAGGCTTTTTACTCTTATGTGAGAAATAAAAGAATGACCAGGGTGAGGATAGGGCCGGTCAAGGATAGTAGTGGGAACTTGTGCAAGGAGTTAGAAGAAATAGGAGAGACATTGAATTAATACTTTTCTTCAGTGTTCACCAAGGAGAGGGGCCATGTTATTGAGGACGAGAGTGTGATTCGGGCGGGTAGGTTGGAGGTGGTACATGTTCTGAGGAAGGATGTAATAGCAATTTTGAAAAACCTGAGGGTTGACAAGTCCCCTGGGCCAGATGGGATATATCCAAGGATTCTTTGGGAGGCAAGGGATGAGATTGCAGAGCCTTTGGCTTTGATCTTTGGGTCCTCGCTGTCCACGGGGATAGTGCCAGAGGACTGGAGAGTGGCGAATGTTGTTCCTCTGTTCAAGAAAGGGAATAGGAATGACTCTGGTAATTATAGTCCAGTTAGCCTTACTTCGGTGGTCGGTAAGTTAATGGAAAAGGTCCTGAATGATAGGATTTATGACCATTTGGAAAGATGCAGCTTAATCCGGGATAGTCAACACGGATTCGTGAAGGGTAAGTTTGCCTCACAAATGTGATTGAATTCTTTGAGAAGGTAACTAAATGTGTAGATGTAGGTAGAGCAGTTGATGTCGTACACATGGAATTCAGTAAGGCGTTTGATAAGGTTCCCCATGGTCGGCTCATGAAGAAAGTAAGGAGGTGTGGGATAGAGGGAAATTTGGCCAATTGGATAAGTAACTGACTATCACATAGAAGACAGAGGGTGGTTGTGGATGGAAAACTTTCAGACTGGAGACCAGTTACCAGCGGTGTACCACAGGGATCAGTGCTGGGTCCTCTGCTGTTTGTGATTTTTATCAATGATGTGGAGGAGGGGGCTGAAGGGTGGGTCAGTAAATTCTGATGACACCAAGATTGGTGGAGTAGTGGATGAGGTGGAGGGCTGTTGTAGGCTGCAAAGAGACATTGATAGGATGCAGAGCTGGGCCGAAAAATGGCAGATGGAGTTTAACCCTGATAAGTGCAAGATGATTCATTTTGGTAGAAAAAATTTGAATGCGGATTACAGAGTCAACGGCAGGGTTCTGAGGAATGTGGAGGAACAGAGAGATCTTGGAGTTCATGTCCACAGATCTCTGAAGGTTGCCACTCAAGTGGATAGAGCCGTGAAGAAGGCTTATAGTGTGTTAGCGTTTATTAACAGGGGGCTTGAGTTTAAGAGCCGCGGGGTTATGCTGCAAGTATACATGACCCTGGTGAGGCCACATTTGGAGTATTGTGTGCAGTTCTGGTCTCCTCATTATAGGAAGGATGTGCAAGCATTGGAAAGGGTGCAAAGGAGATTTACCAGGATGCTGCCTGGTTTGCAGGATAAGTCTTATGAGGAAAGGTTGAGGGAGCTAGGGCTTCTTTGGAATGGAGGAGGATGAGAGGCGACTTAATGGAGATTTATAAGATGATGAGGGGGATAGAGTGAACGTTCAGAGACTATTTCCTCCTGTGGATGTAGCTGTTACAAGGGGGCATAACAATAAGTTTCAGGGAGGGAGATATAGGAGGGATGTCCGAGGCAGGTTCTTTACTCAGAGAGTGGTTAGGGTGTGGAATGGATTGCCTGCTGTGAAAGTGGAGTCGGACACTTGAGAAACTTTCAAGCGGTTATTGGATAGGCACATGGAGCAGACCAGAATGACAGGGAGTGGGATAGCTTGATCTTGGTTTCGGACAATGCTCGGCACAACACCGAGGGCCGAAGGGCCTGTTCTGTGCTGTACTGTTCTATGTTCAACATCGTTAGCAATGAGTGGATGACTACAGTATGTATCAACTATTGACCTATAACTTTCAAATTAGAGACAGGCGCTTCAGCAAATCTTCTCAATTCCAAAGACTTGTCTACTATCACAGGTGACTACGACAGAGTTCCTGCAGAATGCTCATTGTAAGATTACAATGGCAATCAAATTATTTAGCATGGCTCGTGTTATCTAAATGGCAGCAACAGGGACATTCACAAAAAGTTACGGTTTGAAATAGTGGATGATCATCGATCTTCGCTATTTGAAGCTCAGGCGTGTAAAGATTTACAGCTAATTCAGAGAATCTTCCTGAATATGTCTGAGACACCTACAATACACGATGACATCCAGCAATTATTAAAATAATACCCTGATGTTTTTCATGCCATGGACACACTGCCATATCAATAAAAAATTCTTCTTAAAAAAGATGCCAATTGTTGCTCTTTTTAACCTTAGTCTATTTGCTCTGTTTAGGTCACCTTTGCTCATGAGTCGCCAGGTATCTTTATGATACCGCCACGTGGTTCAAGTTCAGGTTATGATTAATAACACAGCACACCGCTTAGTAAGGATTAAAACAACGGTCATTTATTATACACAACATGCAATATTAATACCCTAATACTACTTTCTATATAATAAACCTATCACTACTGGCCAATACTTAACTTTGGAAGCGCCCACCAGGTCAGGGAAACGACTGGCTTGTCCAATCAAATCTGGCCCGCGGGATTCAAAAGGCTGCTACAGGTCGGTGGCTAGGTGCCTCTACCGGATAGCGATCGCTGGATTCAAACTTACTATACACGGTGGCTGGTCTTGCGAAGGTCTCGAGCAGGCAAAGATGAGAGAGAGAGAGATCTGAACTTGGACCTTCACTTTTATAGGGCCCAGGGGCTTCCCGCCTCCCGGGGCGGCCCTTGACCCTGAGTCCCAAGTGATTGGATTCTGTCCCCAATCTCTGGGGTCGATGTGTCCAATGGTGAGGCGATTCCTCGATCGGGGGGTGGTCGCTCACCTGTCTTTGTTTCGGCCACTGCAGGCGCCGACAGGACTGGCCCGGTATTCAATTGCTAATATGTTCCCGGGGATAGCCGATTTAACTGTGGATGTCTGAGTAGATTAGGTGTAAACAGTCCTGAATGCAACTGCGGATACCTGGGTTGATGGGCTGTTGATAGCCCTGAGTATCGATCTGGGCTACGTTCCCAGAGCTGAATATGCAAACCTGTCTGCAGCTGCCTGCCTGTGTCTTCTTGGCTGCTTTTCCCAGCAGTCTTTTGGGTTAGCCGTTTTAAACTGGGTTTTGGCCAGATTAATCGGAACGCAGCCATTTTACATGGCTACACAATCCAGTAATACAACCGCAAAGACGAGTACCAGTACACCTCCGAGAACAACTGAAAGCTGAACTCTCAAGACTGCAAGCTCAAGGAATTATATAAAAGGTGACACAGCCAACAGATTGGGTAAGTTCCCTAGTCTGTGTGAAAAAACTATCTGGTGATATAAGGATATGCATGGTCCTAAAGATCTCAATAGAAATATTCGTCGATAGCATTACCCAATACCTAAAAGAGGAAATCACCTCAGAAATGGCCAATGCCAAAATATTCACCAAATTATGCATCTCAAGGATTTTGGCAGATGCAGCTTGATGGCTCCAGCAAGCTCCTCTGCACGTTCAACACACCTTTTGGGAGGTATTGTTTCAATAGAATGCCTTTGGGTATTATTTCTGCATCAGAAATATTTCATCATATAATGGAACAAATGACAGAGAACATTGAAGGTGTTCGTGTTTATGCTGATGACATAATCATCTGGTCTACGACAGCAGAAGATCACATGATTCGATTCAGAAAAGTCTTTGAAAGGATACATAAGTATGGTTTAAAACTTAACCAATCGAAGTGCATGTTTGCCACCTCATCTCTAAAATTTCTTGGTGACAACATATCAGCTCATGGTATCACACCTGACAATGATAAAATTGAAGCCATTAAAACAATGCAGCAACCGAAAGATAAGAAGGCTGTTTTGCGTTTCTTCAGATTTATGAACATCCTGGGGAAATTCATATCAAATCTTTCAACCAGAACTACTGCATTACATCAGCTAATCAAGAAAAACACTGATTTCGAATGGACTCAGCGTCACAATGAAGAATGGTTAGATTTGAAACAACAGCTGATTCAGGCTCCAAGCTTGACATTTTTTGACCCCACTTAACCACTAAAATTTCGACTGATGCCAGTCCAGTCAGAATTGCATTGGTGCCATATTGCTACAACAGGACGTCCACCACAGCAACTGGGTTCCCATAAGTTACACCTCAAGATCAATGACCTCAACTGAGTGCAGGTACGCTCAGATTGAGAAGGAGTGTCTTGGACTTGGTACTGGAATAACCAAATTTCATGATTCTGAATATGGCTTATCAAAATTTACTGTGGAAACAGACCATCATCCACTTGTCAACATTATTTTTTTTAAAAAATATATTTTATTCAAATTTTTTTTTCGGCCAAACAAAACAGTACAAATTTTTTTTCCCTTTTTACAACAATAAAACAATATAAATAATAATGACCGTTTTTTAACAAATAAATAAATAATATATAAACTAAATGGCAACTGCCATAACAAAATATTAACTCTCCCAAATAATAAAGTCAAACAAGCCTATGTACATATCCAAGTAAAAATATCCATACAAAAACACCCCTGAGGACCCGCCCGAGCCCGAGCCCCCCCCCCCCCGGGTTGCTGCTGCTACTTTCCCAGTTCCTTTATCGTTCTGCGAGATAGTCAATGAACGGTTGCCACCGCCTGGTGAACCCTTGAGCCAAACCTCTTAGTGCGAACTTTATCCGTTCCAGTTTTATAAACCCTGCCATGTCGTTTATCCAGGTCTCCACGCCCGGGGGCTTAGCTTCCTTCCACATTAACAATATCCTTTGCCGGGCTACTAGGGAAGCAAAGGCCAAAACATCAGCCTCTCTCGCCTCCTGCACTCCCGGCTCTTCTGCAACCCCGAATATAGCCAACCCCCAGCCTGGCTCGACCCGGACCCCCACCACCTTCGAAAGCACATTTGCCACCCCCACCCAGAACCCATGCAGTGCCGAGCATGACCAAAACATGTGGGTGTAGTTCGCTGGGCTTCTCGCGCATCTCCTGCACCTATCCTCTACCCCGAAAAGTTTACTGAGCCTTGCTCCGGTCATGTGCGCCCTGTGGAAGGCCTTGAATTGTATCAGGCTAAGCCTGGCACACGAGGACGAAGAGTTTACCCTGCGTAGGGCATCTGCCCACAGCCCCTCTTCGATCTCTTCCCCCAGCTCTTCTTCCCATTTTCCCTTCAGCTCATCCACCATGATCTACCCCTCGTCTCTCATTTCCCTGTATATATCTGACACCCTACCATCCCCCACCCATGTCCCCGAAATCACTCTATCCTGAATCTCCTGCGTCGGGAGCTGTGGAAATTCCCTCACCTGTTGCCTCACAAAAGCCCTCAATTGCATATACCGAAATGCATTCCCCTGGGGCAACCCGTATTTTTCCGTCAGCGCTCCCAGACTCGCAAAAGTCCCATCTAGGAACAGATCCCTCAGTTGCACAATCCCTGCTCTCTGCCATGCTCTAAATCCCCCATCTATTCTCCCCGGGACAAACCTATGATTATTCCTTATCGGGGACCGCACCAAGGCTCCCGTCATTCCCTTATGCCGTCTCCACTGCCCCCAAATTTTCAGCGTTGCCACCACCACTGGGCTTGTGGTGTATTTCTTTGGGGAGAACGACAACGGCGCCGTCGCCAATGCTTGTAGGCTGGTTCCTTTACAGGACGCCATTTCCAGTCTCTTCCACGCCGCTCCCTCGCCTTCTCCCATCCACTTTCACACCATTGAGATATTGGCGCCCCAATAATAATCACATAAGCTCGGCAGTGCCAGTCCCCCCCTATCCCTGCTACGCTGCAAAAAACACCTCCTCACTCTCGGGGTCTTCCCAGCCCACACAAAGCTCATAACACACTTCTCAATTTTGTTGAAAAAAGCCCTTGTAACCATCACCGGGAGGCACTGGAACACAAAAAGAAATCTCGGGAGGACTACCATTTTGACCGCCTGCACCCTACCCACCAGTGACAGGGACACCATGTCCCATCTCTTAAAATCCTTCTCCATCTGTTCCACCAATCGTGTTAAATTAAGCCTATGTAGGGTTCCCCAGCTCCTGGCTATCTGGATCCCTAAGTACCGGAAATCCCTTGTTACCCTCCTCAGCGGTAAATCATCTATTCCCCTGCTCTGCTCCCCCGGTTGCACCACAAACAACTCACTCTTCCCCATATTCAATTTGTACCCCGAAAATTCCCCAAACTCCCTGAGTGTCCGCATTATCTCAGGCATCCCCTCCACTGGGTCCGCAACATACAGCAATAGATCATCTGCATACAATGATACCCAGTGTTCTTCTCCTCCCCTGAGTACTCCCCTCCACTTCCTAGAGCCCCTCAGTGCTATGGCCAGCGGCTCAATTGCCAATGCAAACAGTAACGGGGACAGGGGACACCCCTGTCTTGTCCCTCTATAAAGACGGAAGTAGTCGGACCTCTGCCTGTTCGTGATCACACTTGCCACCGGGGCCCTATATAGCAGCTGTACCCATCCAATAAACCCCTCTCCAAAACCAAATCATCTCAACACTTCCCATAGGTAGTCCCACTCCACTCTGTCAAATGCTTTCTCAGCATCCATCGCCACCACTATCTCCGCCTCCCCCTCCGGTGGGGGCATCATCATCACCCCTAGCAGCCTCCGTATATTCGTGTTCAGCTGTCTCCCCTTAACGAACCCAGTTTGATCCTCGTGGACCACCCCCGGGACACAATCCTCTATCCTTATCGCCATCACCTTGGCCAGGAGCTTAGCATCCACGTTCAGGAGGGAAATAGGCCTGTAAGACCCGCACTGCAGCGGGTCTTTTTCCTTCTTTAAGAGTAACGATATCGTCGCCTCCGACATAGTCGGGGGCAACTTCCCCATTTCCCTGGCCTCATTAAAGGTTCTCGTCAAAAGCGGGGCCAGTAGGTCCATGTATTTCCTATAAAATTCCACCGGGAACCCATCCGGTCCCGGGGCCTTCCCCACCTGCATGCTCCCAATCCCTTTTACCACCTCCTCCACCTCAATCCGTGCTCCCAGTCCCGCCCTCTCCTGCTCCTCCACCTTCGGGAATTCCAGCCGATCTAGGAAATGCATCATTCCCTCCTTTCCTTCCGGGGGCTGAGCCTTATAAAGCCTCTCGTAGAATGTCTTAAACACCCCATTCACTCTCTCCGCTCCCCGTTCCATCTCACCTTCCTCATCCCTCACCCCACCTATCTCCCTCGCCGCTCCCCTCTTCCTCAGTTGTTGGGCCAGTAACCGGCTAGCCTTCTCTCCATTCTCATACTGTACTCCCTGTGCCCTCCTCCACTGTGCTTCTGCCTTGCCCGTGGTCAGCAGGTCAAATTCCATATGTAGCCTTTGTCCTACCTGTACAGTCCCTCCTCCGGAGCCTCTGCATATTGCCTGTCTACCTTCAGAAGTTCTCTCAACAGTCGCTCCCTTTCTTTGCTCTCTTGCTTCCCTTTATGGGCCCTTATGGATATCAGTTCCCCTCTGACCACCGCCTTCAGCGCCTCCCAGACCACTCCCACCTGGACCTCTCTGTTATCATTAAGCTCCAGGTACCTTTTGATACACCCCCTCACCCTTAGACATACCCCCTCATCCGCCAACAACCCCATATCCAATCTCCAGAGTGGGTGCTGCTCCTTTTCCTCTCCTATCTCCAGATCTACCCAATGTGGAGCGTGGTCAGAAATGGCTATGGCCATGTACTCCGTCCCTGTCACCTTCGGAATCAGTGCCCTTCCCAGGACAAAAAAGTCTATCCGTGAATACACCTTGTGAACATGGGAGAAAAATGAAAACTCTTTACTCCTAGGCCTAATAAATCTCCAGGGGTCTACTCCTCCCATCTGCTCCATGAAGTCCTTAAGCACCTTGGCCGCTGCCGGCCTCCTCCCGGTCTTAAACCTAGACCTGTCCAGCCCTGGATCAAGCACCGTATTGAAGTCTCCCCCCATTACCAGCTTTCCCGCCTCCAGGTCCGGGATACGCCCCAGCATGCGCTTCATGAAGTTTGCATCATCCCAGTTCGGGGCGGAGACGTTCACCAGAACCACCACCTCCCCTTGCAATCTGCCACTCACCATCACGTATCTACCCCCGCTGTCCACCACTATGGTCTTTGCCTCAAACTGTACCCGTTTCCCCACTAAGATAGCCACCCCCCTATTCTTCGCATCTAAGCCCGAATGGAACACCTGCCCCACCCATCCTTTACGTAGTCTGATCTGATCTGCCCGTTTCAAGTGCGTCTCCTGCAACATGACCACATCTGCCTTTAATTTCTTTAGGTGTGCGAGTACCCGTGCCCTTTTAATTGGCCCATTCAGCCCTCTCACGTTCCACGTGATCAGCCGGGTTGGGGGGCTCTTTAACCCCCCCCCCCATGTCGACTAGCCATCCCCTTTTCTAACCCAGCTCCTCACCCGGTTCCCACGTACCCGTATATCCCATCGATGGTGCTCTCCCGTCCCGACCACCCCGCCCCATAACAGCTCCCCCTTCCCCTTAGCAGCAGCAACCCAGTTAACTCCCCCCCCCCCCCCCCCCCCCCTCCGCTAGATCCTTTTCTAGCGTAGTTGCACCCCCCATGTTGCTCCCAGAAGTCAGCAAACTCTGGCTGACCTCGGCTTCCCCCGTTTGGCCTCGGCCCATCATTGTGCGAGGCCCCCTCCTTCCTGCGTCCCCGTTCTCGCCACAATTACCATAGCGCGGGAACAAAGCCCGCGTTTCCCACTCGGCCCCGCCCCTGATGGCGCAGTTCCCTTCTCCTTCCCCTTTCCTTCCCACCGGCACCCACAGTTCCCCATACTCCCCCCCCCCCACCCCCCACCCCCCCCCCCACCCCCCACCCCCCCCCCCCCCACGAGGGAAAAGAGAAAAGTTACAAAATTGAAAAATTGAAAAAATCCCCCCCCCCCCCCCCCTTCCTCGTCCCACATAGTCACCCCACCACTTTATTACAGAAGCTTTTTCTCTCGCCAGACTATTCCAGCTTCTCGTCCACAATGAATGTCCACGCCTCTTCTGCCGTCTCAAAGTAGTGGTGCTTCCCTTGGTGTGTGACCCACAGTCTCGCCGACTGCAACATTCCAAATTTAACCTTCTTTTTGTGGAGCACCGCCTTGGCCCGGTTGAAACTTGCCCTCCTTCTCGCCACCTCCGCACTCCAATCCTGGTACACGCGGATCACCGCGTTCTCCCACCTGCAACTCCGAGTTTTCTTCGCCCATCTTAGAACCATCTCTCTGTCATTGTAGCGGTGAAACCTCACCACTATGGCTCGAAGTATTTCTCCTGCCTTTGGTCTTCGCGCCAGAACTCGGTAAGCTCCCTCCACCTCCAAAGGGCCCGTCGGGGCCTCCGATCCCATTAGCGAGTGAAGCATCGTGCTCACATATGCCCCGACGTCCGCCCCCTCTGTGCCTTCGCGAAGACCCAAGACTCTTAAATTCTTCCTCCTCGAGTTATTCTCCAGGGCTTCCAACCTCTCCACACACCTTTTGTGCTGTGCCTCGTGCGCCTCTGTCCTTACCACCAGGCCCTGTATTTCATTCTCATTCTCTGCAGCCTTTGCCTTCACGACCCGAAGCTCCAACTCCTGGGTCCTCTGCGCCTCCTTTAGCCCTTCAATCGCCTGTAGCATCGGGGCCAACACCTCCTTCTTCAGCTCTTCCACACAGCGCCGCAGGAACTCTTGTTGCTCCGGGCCCCATATCGAACAGCCACCTTCCAACGCCATCTTGCTTCGAGCTTCCCTTCCTTGCTGCTGCTCCAGTGGATCCACTGCAATTCGGCCGCTATCCTCTCCTTTATCCATATTTATCCGGGGGGATTCCCTCCTATTTCACCGCACAATGATTTTGGCCGTTAAAAATTGCCGTTGGGGCTCTTAATAAGAGCCCAAAAGTCCGTTTCAACGGGAGGTGCCGAAACGTGCGACTTAGCTGGTCATCGCCGCACCCGGAAGCTCCACTTGTCAACATTATTAACAAGAATCTTAATGATATGACACCTAGACTACAAAGGCTTATGATGAAACTGCGTATATATGATTTTAACCTTATCTATACTCCAGGCAAAGAGTTGATCGTAGCTGACACTCTGTCCAGATCAATTGACACAGAGATCACATCAACAGAATCAATAAATGACAATGCTTATCTACAATTGTTTAAAGAACTACTTCCTGTGTCCAATCACAAACTTCAGCAAATATGCGAGGAGACACAGTGTAATCCATCACTTGCAGAATGGATGGCCAAAAGGTCACTGTCCAGAATACCAGAGAATACAGTCTGAACTGACGATATTAGATGGTATTCTACTGCAACATGACAGAATCGTCATTCCAGAGCCTATGAAGTCAGAAATCTAACTAGACTTCACGAAGGTCATCTGGGCATTGAGAAATGTAAACGCAGGGCCAGGCAATTGATTTATTGGCCAGGTATTAATTAAGACATCACAGACATGATTACTTCCTGTTCCACCTGCCAGAAACACCAAAGTCAACAGTGCAAGGAAAAATTGCAGCAACATGATATTACATTATCACCATGGGTGAAAGTAGGTATTGACCTCTTTCATTCATATGGCAGAGATTACATTTGAGTCATAGACTATTATTCAAATTTTCCAGAAGTAATGAAACGGAATGATCTCACATCCACAACTGTTATTAAAGCATGCAAAGACATCTTTGCTAGACATGGAATATCTCAAACCATAATGTCTGATAATGGTCCGTGTTTTAACAGTTGGGAATGGACAGAATTTGCAACGACATACAATTTCAGACATATCACCTCAAGCCCTCATTTCCCGCAATCTAACAGAAAGGTTGAGAAAGGCGTTCATATAATTAAGCAGTTATTAAGTAAAGCCAGAGACTCACAATCTACTTAGCCTTGTTAGCTTACAGATCATCACCTTTGACCACAGGATTATCTCCACCCACCGCAGATGTTGTTTAACAGGAACATCAGAACAACACTAAGTGAGCTAAATATTCCAGATCCTGATCAACCTGATGTCGTGAAAAAACTGCATCAATGTCAGAAACAGAAACAGTACTATGATCAACATGCCAAGAATCTGAAACCTCTTGAAGTAGATGATACTGTTCGCGTCAGACTTCCTGAAGGAGGTTGATCAGACACTGCTCTAGTTCTTAGACAAGTTTCATCTAGATCATACCTGGTAAAAACATCAGATGGCGTGTTAATCAGAAGAAATCGTCGTGATCTTCTTCAAGTTAAGATTCATACACCAGTTTTTCCTGATCTCGGTATGTATTGATACATGATCAGACTATGTTAAGCTAGTTCAGGCAACTGAACACTAGATGGCCACACTATCAGGACCTGTATAAAGGTTTTCCCGCTCTTTCCTAGAGGAGTGTGTGTCTGGAGTGCAGAGAGTACAGAGCTGGAGAGAAGAAGTTAATAGCTATAAGTAATTATCTTTATCTTATTTACTAGTTTGATCTACAGTTATTTGTTTGTTTACTAGTTTAGTATTAAGTAAAAAGAACTCGAGATTATTTTATATTACTCAGTCGATTACTTTAATTACTTACATCATCACTGGAAGACTATGTCTATATTTCAACAACTCGTGATTTGTAATATATATATTACAAAAAGAGTAATATATATATTACAACATCGTAATATAACAGAATTGACACTTCCACCCTTGGAAAAAGTCTCTGACTATCCACCCTGCCTATGCCTCTCAGAATTTTGTAGACCTCTATCAGGTCTCCCCTCCGCCTCCATCTTTTCAGTGTAAACAATCTTAGTTCATTCAACCTCTCCTCATAGCCAACACCCTCGAGACCAGGCAACATCCTGGTGAACCTTCTTTGCACTTTCTCCAACGTTTCCACGTCCTTCTGATAATGTGGTGACCAGAACTGCACACAAAACTCCAAATGCAGCTTAACCAAGGTTTAATACATCTGCAACATGATTTCCCAACTCCTGTACTCAACGCCCCAGCTGATGAAGACCAGCATGCCATATGCCGCCTTAATCACCTTGGTTACCTGTCTTGCCACTTTTAGGGAACTGTAGATCTGCACGCCCAGATCTCTCTATGTTAATGTTCCGAAGGGTTTTGCCATTTACAATATAATTCATACCTAGATTTGATCCTCCGAAATGTATCACCTCGCATTTGTCCGGATTAAACTCCATCTGCCATTTTTGTGCCTGAGTCTCCAATCTATCAAATAGTCCAATGGTGGTGGCCATGCTGAAGATATGAGGGGGCGATTCTCCAATATGGAGACCAAGTGCCCTCGCCATCGTGAACGCCGTAGCGTTCCACGACGGCGCGAACGGGCCTACGGCGCGGCCAATTCACTACCTGAGGGGGGGCCAGCAGCGGCGCCGCGAGGAACGCGGTGTGCAGAGCGCTGGAGCGGCGCTGTCATCGCGCGACGCCACGATGATGTCGCGCCACGTATAAGGAAGTGCGCAGGGGGCATAGAAACACCGGGGGATGACATGGAGGAGCCTCGTCGCGCCGCAGCCTGCTTCAGGGACAGTGACCTGGAGTCACTGTTGGATGCAGTGGGGGAGCATCTTTACCACCAACGAGGACAACGGCAGTCGAGCAGCACCATGAGGCTGGATGGCGAGAGGTGGGGGCTGCAGTCAGCGCTGTGGGGCACATCCCCAGCAAGGGAGAACAGTGCAGGAAGAAGCTGCACGACCTCAAGAGGGTAGGTTCCCTGAGCCCCGCCCCGGGCAATGCCCCCCCCATTGCCCACGCTGGAGGGGAGGGGGGGGGGCACGGTGGAGCCAGGGGGCCGGGTGGGGCCTGATTGCACCCGGGACAGATGTGGACACCCCCCCCCCCCCCACGGGCAGGTGCCATGACGTGGGTTGGAGTGTCCCCGGTGTGTGATAAAGTTGCGATCATACAAGTGTCCTGCAAATGTGCGTCTAACCATGTGCTCCACCGCCCCCCCACCCCCCCAAGGGCAAGACTGCGCACAATTTCCCAGGAGCGTGCAACTTCCGGAGGGGGATCTCCCCAGCTGCACCCCCTGACCCCATGTGAGCAGAGGGCACTGGACCATGCCGGGGGAGCCGCTAGCCGGGAGGGAGCGCCGTGCCAGGTCGGAGGCGAAGCTCCAAGTGAGAGTCCACTGTATGCATGCAGTCCTTCAGCCCATCTCTGTCCCCACCCCCCTCACACCCCACCGCCTGACACTGCACCACCCCACAGTCCCCCCTTCACCGCCCCACTGCCTGACACTGCACCACCCCACAGTCCACACCCTCACACCCCACCGCCTGACACTGCACCACCCCACAGTCCCCCCCCTCACCACCCCACCGCCTGACACTGCACCACCCCACAGTCCACACCCTCATCACCCCACCGCCTGACACTGCACCACCCCACAGTCCCCCCCTCACCACCCCACCGCTTGACACTGCACCACCCCACAGTCCACGCCCTCACACCCCACCGCCTGACACTGCACCACCCCACAGTCCACACCCTCACCACCCCACCGCCTGACACTGCACCACCGCACAGTCCACACCCTCACACCCCACCGCCTGACACTGCACCACCCCACAATCCACGCCCTCACACCCCACCGCCTGACACTGCACCACCCCACAATCCACGCCCGCACCACCCCACCGCCTGACACTGCACCACCCCACAGTCCACGCCCTCACACCCCACCGCCTGACACTGCACCACCCCACAGTCCACGCCCGGACCACCCCACCGCCTGACACTGCACCACCCCACAGTCCACACCCTCATCACCCCACCGCCTGACACTGCACCACCCCACAGTCCATGCCCGCACCACCCCACCGCCTGACACTGCACCACCCCACAGTCCACGCCCTCACACCCCACCGCCTGACACAACACCAGCCCACAGTCCACGCCCTCACCACCCCACCGCCTGACACTGCACCACCCCACAGTCCACGCCCAGACCACCCCACCGCCTGACACTGCACCACCCCACAGTCCACGCCCTCACACCTCACCGCCTGACACTGCACCACCCCACAGTCCATGCCCAGACCACCCCACCGCCTGACACTGCACCACCCCACAGTCCACGCCCTCACACCCCACCGCCTGACACTGCACCACCCCACAGTCCACACCCTCACCACCCCACCGCCTGACACTGCACCACCGCACAGTCCACGCCCTCACACCCCACCGCCTGACACTGCACCACCCCACAGTCCACACCCTCACACCCCACCGCCTGACACTGCACCACCCCACAGTCCACGCCCGCACCACCCCGCCGCCTGACACTGCACCACCGCACAGTCCACACCCTCATCACCCCACCGCCTGACACTGCACCACCCCACAGTCCACGCCCTCACACCCCACCGCCTGACACCGCACCACCCCACAGTCCACGCCCTCACACCCCACCGCCTGACACCGCACCACCCCACAGTCCACGCCCGGACCACCCCACCGCCTGACACTGCACCACCCCACAGTCCACACCCTCATCACCCCACCGCCTGACACTGCACCACCCCACAGTCCACGCCCTCACACCCCACCGCCTGACACTGCACCACCCCACAGTCCACACCCTCACCACCCCACCGCCTGACACTGCACCACCCCACAGTCCACGCCCTCACACCCCACCGCCTGACACTGCACCACCCCACAGTCCACGCCCAGACCACCCCACCGCCTGACACTGCACCACCCCACAGTCCCCCCCCTCACACCCCACCGCCTGACACTGCACCACCCCACAGTCCACGCCCTCACACCCCACTGCCTGACACCGCACCACCCCACAGTCCACGCCCTCACACCCCACCGCCTGACACTGCACCACCCCACAGTCCACACCCTCACACCCCACCGCCTGACACTGCACCACCCCACAGTCCACACCCTCACACCCCACCGCCTGACACTGCACCACCCCACAGTCCACACCCTCACACCCCACCGCCTGACACTGCACCACCCCACAGTCCACACCCTCACACCCCACCGCCTGACACTGCACCACCCCACAGTCCACACCCTCACACCCCACCGCCTGACACTGCACCACCCCACAGTCCACACCCTCACACCCCACCGCCTGACACTGCACCACCCCACAGTCCACACCCTCACACCCCACCGCCTGACACTGCACCACCCCACAGTCCACACCCTCACTACGCACCCGCTCAACCCCTAACAAACGACGACGCAGACTACCGAGACCTGCCTTAATGTGTTTTCCAGGGCCACACGAGCACCGCCGTGGGACTGACTGTTCACCACGCCGACGTGCAGCCCCAACCTCTCACGGCCACAGTATCCATCCAGACAGACGGGGACGACAACGGGCAGGAGAGCCATCCTCTGAGGCTGGCACACCGAGGCCTGACGCACAGAGGACAGACAGAGACGTCAGGACGGACGATAACGACTCGTATGAAAGTTTGATGGACGGGGAGTGGACAGCTAGTCCGGACAGTGACGCACAGAGGACGTCGCGGCACTCGAGGCACAGGGGCAGGGAACCTCGCACCGGCCGTGGTCGAAACCCAGCGGGCCACGGCTCCACCCAGGAGACAGAGCTGGGGACAGGCGAAGACCGAGCGGCCGCGGCACTGCTGTCACCCACACCCCCCAACACCACAGATACACCCACCTCGGTTGGGCAAGTTAGTGGCGAGGCATCTGGTACACAGACTGGTGCGCACCACACAGTCAAACCGGTACAGCAGGTGGAGGTAGGAGAAGCCGAGGGGCCGGACGGTCGGAGCGCAGGCCAGGCCCAGCACCCAGCTGCTGCTCAGCCGGCTCCCGCTTTCCTGGCCATCCCAGGCCCACCCACAGACCCGATGCATTGGCACCCCAAGGACCAGACGACGGGATGACGGCTGTCTTCCGGCAACTGCAGACGCAGCTGGAGGAGTCCATCCGCGACCAGGAGCAGGGTGTGTTGCCGGTCATGGCTGCAACCCAGGCCGACACCGCACGGGTGGCGTCCGCGATGGAGGCAATGGGGGCAACGGTTTCGGCCATGGGTCAGGTTCTTCAGGACGTGGGGCTTAGTGCGCACGCGTCATCCGTGGCCCATGACAGGACTACCCTCTCACAGGCAGCCATGCTCCAGAGCCACATGGACATTACCGCCGCGCTCCGGGCTCTGGCCCAGTCTCAGCAGGCCATCGCTGAGAGCATCGGCGGCCTTCATCGCCCAGACCCAGCGGGAGGTAGCGATGTCCCTGACAGGGATGTCGCACTCCCTCAGCTCCATAGCTGGTAATGTTCAGACCCGGGTCGATACCACAGCGGGTCTCCATGTCTGGCAGCGCCAGGTGTCGGTGGTGTAACGGGGCTTGCCTCCCCGCGCACCGCTGTCCCTTAGCGAGGCCCGGGGGCCAACTGGCTCCACGGGGGAGGAGGAGGTCCCGGTGCCTGTCCCTGTAGTCACAGCAAGGGAGGAATCGGGGCACTCGCACTCACCCCGTCATGTCCCTGGTGCATCTGGTGGGCAGTGGGCAGAGGAGGGTGTCACCATGCCATCCTGCACGCCCGCCGAGCAGCCTGGCCCATGCAGGCCGGGCCGCCCCAGGAGCATGCGTCGACTGGAAGCCAAGTCGAAGGGCAGGACACTCAGCAGTCCGCATCCACTCCTGCTGTACCGTCTGGGGGAACACCTAGACGTAGTGGTAGGGCACGTAAGGCAAAAAAAATTAGGCACATAGTAAGTTGGCACGGGTGCAGGGCACAGATTAGTTATAGGGGCAAGGCACGTGTGTTGCATTGTCACAATAAATGTTGCTACTCCAAACCTCCATGCATCTGCCCTTTTTCTGGGGGTGTGGGGGGGTTAGGGGGGGAAGCGGGGGTGGCGGTGTAGGGGGGTTGGGGCGGGAAGCAGGTGTGGGGGGGTTAGGGGGGAAGGGAGGGTGGCGGTGAGGGGGGGTTAGGGGGAAGGGAGGGTGGCGGTGTGGGGGGGGTTAAGGGGGGGAAGGGAGTGTGGCGGTGTGGGGGGGGTAGCGGGGAAGGGAGCGTGGCGGTGTGGGGAGGTTAGGGGGGGAAGGGAGCGTGGCGGTGTGGGGAGGTTAGGAGGGGAAGGGAGGGTGGCGGTGTGGGGGGGGCTAGTGCGGGAAAGGAGGGTGGCGGTGAGGCGGGGTTAGGGGCAGGGGTGGCGGTGTGGGGGGGGTTAGGGGGGAAGTGAGTGTGGCAGGGTTAGGGGGAAAGGGTGGTGGCGGTGTGGGGGGTTAGGGGGAAAGGGGGGTGACGGTGTGGGGGGGTTAGGGGTGGGGGTGGTGGTGTGGGGGGTTTAGGGGGGGAAGGGAGGGTGGCGATGTTGGGGGGAGAAAGGAGGGTGGCGGTGTGGGGGGGGGGTTAGGGGGGGAAGGGAATGTGGCGGTGTGGGGGAGAAAGGAGGGTGGCGGTGTGGGGGGGGAGTTAGGGGGGGAAGGGAGTGTGGCGGTGTGTGGGGGGTTAGGGGGAAAGGAGTGTGGGGGGTTAGGTGGGAAGGGAATGTGGCGGTGTGGGGGGGGTTAGTGGGGGAAAGGAGGGTGGCGGTGTGGGGGGTTAGGGGGAAGGCGGTGTGGGGGGGTTAGGGGGGGAAGGGAGTGTGGCGGTGTGGGGGGATTAGGGGGTGAAGGGGGTGTGGGGGGATTAGGGGGTAAAGGAGAGTGGTGGTGTGGGGGGTTAGGGGGGAAGGGAGTGTGGCAGTGTGGGGGGGTTAGGGGGGGAAAGGAGGGTGGGGGGGTTAGGGGAGAAGGGAGTGTGGCAGTGTGGGGGGGTTAGGGGGAGAAGGGAGGGTGGTGGTGTTGGGGGGAGGGAGTGTGGTGGTGTGGGGAGGTTAGGAGGGGAAGGGAGGGTGGCGGGGTTAGGGGCGGGAGTGGCCGTGTGGGGGGGTTAGGGGGGAAGGGAGTGTGGCGGTTTGTGGGGATTAGGGGGTGAAGGGGGTGTGGGGGGTTTAGGGGGGAAAGGAGAGTGGTGGTGTGGGGGGGTTAGGGGGGGAGGGAGTGTGGCAGTGTGGGGGGGTTAGGGGGAGAAGGGAGGGTGGCGGTGTTGGGGGGAGGGAGTGTGGTGGTGTGGGGAGGTTAGGAGGGGAAGGGAGGGTGGCGGGGTTAGGGGCGGGAGTGGCCGTGAGGGGGGGTTAGGGGGGAAGGGAGTGTGGCGGTTTGTGGGGATTAGGGGGTGAAGGGGGTGTGGGGGGTTTAGGGGGGAAAGGAGAGTGGTGGTGTGGGGGGGTTAGGGGGGGAGGGAGTGTGGCAGTGTGGGGGGGTTAGGGGGAGAAGGGAGGGTGGCGGTGTTGGGGGGAGGGAGAGTGGTGGTGTGGGGGGGTTAGGGGGGGAGGGAGTGTGGCAGTGTGGGGGGTTAGGGGGGAAAGGAGGGTGGGGGGGTTAGGGGGAGAAGGGAGGGTGGCGGTGTTGGGGGGGAGGGAGTGTGGTGGTGTGGGGACGTTAGGAGGGGAAGGGAGGGTGGCGGTGTGGGGAGGTTAGGAGGGAAAGGGAAAGGGAGGGTGGCGGGGTTAGGGGCGGGGGTGGCCGTAAGGGGGGGTTAGGGGGGGAAGTGGGGATGCCCACTGACGGTTCTGGCCGAGGATCACCGCAAGGGTGAGGCCGGGAGTGGACCCCACCCCGACACCAAACACGCCTTGTCCTCCGTGCGACAACGCCCGTGGCCCCACATGGACATGTGATGGAGTGTCCCTGACGCATAGAGGGGACACCGAGGTGGCGGTGTTGAGAAATGGCCATGAGTCAGACGGTCAGTAGCGATTTGTGGCTTACAGCTCATCGCAGAGCGGGTTGTCATCACCCAGCATGGCAGTGTTCACACCCGCTTACGGAGGTAGCAGCCTACCGACAGTGACGAGGTGCCGCAGGTGCAGTGCGGCGTGATGGTGGTGCCGTGTCTGGTAGGGTTGGGCGTTGGTGCGGGATGTGTGTGAGGGGGGTGCTGCGTGGTGCCAATGCGCGTGGTCAATGGTGCCAGTGCCCTGAAGAACGATGCCCTCCCCCAGTGAACGAACCGTGCGCTGATCAGCGCATTGCGTGCCCGCTGCCCCAATCGGTTCCGTCGTGCAGCCTCTCGGCCGTATCCCGCGCCCCAATGGTGTCTATGCCCCGCCTCCCTCCTGCCCTCCCCCTCTCCTCTTCCCCCACCACACCCTCCTCCTCATGATCAGCGTCGGCGGCCTCTTCGGCCTCATGTCCGTCCTCCTCCTCCATGACATCTCCCCTCTGTCGGGCGATGTTGTGCAGAACGCAGCATGCAGCGACGATCCGTCCGACCCTGTCAGGGTCGTATTGCAGGGCGCCCCCTGATCGGTCCAGGCACCTGCACCTCATTTTGAGGAGACCGAAGCACCTCTCCACGACACCCCTGGTTGCTGCGCGCGCCTCATTGTACCGGCGATCTGCGTTGGTCTCTGGCCTCCGTATGGGCGCCAATCGCCACGGCCGCAACGGATAACTCCTGTCGCCCAGCAACCAGCCCCTCATCCGGGGTGGGTAACTCTCGGAAATTGCGGGGATGAACGACTGTGCCAAAATAAAGGCGTCATGCACGCTTCCCGGATACTGGGCGCAAACGTGCATAATCCTCATCCCCTGGTCGCACACCATCTGTACGTTGATCGAGTATGCCCCCTTCCTGTTCATGAAGACGTCCCTGTCCCGCGGTGGTCCACACAGGTTGACATGAACACCATCCACGACGCCCTGTACCATCGGAATGCCGGCCATCTTGACGAATTGCGATGCCCTGGCAGCCTGGTGAGCGCGGTCCTCCGGGAAGTCAATGAACCATCCCGTGACTGCATAGAGGCCATCGGTTACTGTCCGGATGCACCAGTGCACCGAGCCCTGACTGATCCCGCACAGGTCCCCGCTCAGCGACTGGAAGGAGCCGGTCACAAAGAAATTCAGGACCACAGTTATCTTCACCCTCACTGGGAGGGCATGTCCTCCCCCTGTTCCATGTGGCTCCAGGTTTGCCAGCAGGTTGCATGTATGTGCAACTGTCCCACGGCTCATCCGGGAGTCTGCTCCTGCATGCCACCTCCGTCATGTCCTCGTACGAGATGCAGTCCCGGTACACTTGGTCATGCATGACACGCCTCCGCTGCCTTGGAACGACCACCTGATCGTCCTCGTCCCTAGGTGACGCTTCAGGATCTGTGTCGTCGCCCTGTTCCCGGCTGGCGACGTGGGGGTGGTTCGCACTCTCCTCCTCCTCGTGGACTGGTCGGCCATGGTGGCCTGCAGCAGCAGCGCCTGGCACGGGGCCCTCCGCTGCCACTCCCTCTGCCGCACCCTCCATGAGCCTCCCTCCTCGCACGCGACGGTTTGCCATCTGGACGGCTGCCGCTGCCGCCAAGGCGGCAAACATCAATGGCTGCTGCGAAAACATCATGCACTTGAAGGGGGGGGGGGTTGGCATGGGAGGGAGAGGCAAGGACGGTTGTTAGTAGGGCGCTTTGACAAGTGGCAGCCAGTGCCCTTTGTATGAATGGGTGCCCAGGCAGCCTGCACATTGCTCAATCAGACACGCACCGTCCCACCCGCCACGGTATCCGTTTCCCACACTGCTCAACCCATGCCTCCGCATCGCTCGGCCAGCAGACAAACCTCTTCACCACGGCGCCGGCTTGGTTCGATGTCTTCACCACCCTCCTGCCGCCGCACTCCATCGGGGGTTCTCCGTCCCGCGGCCAACCGTTAGTTGGGGGCGCGGCGCAGACCACGAATCAGCCGTTCCCGCCGGTTGGGTGAATAGCGGGATGCCGTCGGACCGGCGACGCGCGGAAAAATGGCGCAAACATCGATTCTCCGGTACGGCGCGGCATCGGAGAATGGCGCCCATGGAGTTTGGGACACGGTCGAAGCTAATGCCGATCTAAGGGAATCATGTGTTTGAGCCGGTGAGGCTGCATGCTGGGTATCAGGGATGGGAGGAGCGGGGGGGGGGGGGGGTTGATGGAAATGAAGGAAATAGTTCTAGAAGGGTGGTTCGCGAGTTTGGAGGAGTTGATGGAGAAGTTTGAGATTCCGTGGGGGAAGGTCTTTAGGTATATGCAGGTGCGGGGTTTTCACGAAGGTGGTTTTCCTGACTTTTCCAGTGGCACCGCCCTCCTTTTTGTTGGAGGGAGTGTTGTTAGTGATGTTTCATGGAGGTGATGTTTCGCCCATTACGAGAGTGCTTTTGAATGAGGGACCTTGTCCTTAGACTTGTCAGATGCTCTGTGCTTCAGCACAGTGGGGGTGGATATATTTTAAAGTGATCAGCAGCAGTTGTTCCAATCTGCTTGTCCTTGGGTTAGCAGAGATTGTGATGATTTCCAATTGCTGCCCAGAACTGTTGAAAATGACTTTGCGAGCATAACACGCAGTGTAATTGGCCCCTTTCACCACACTCCCACCTAACAAATGATCTCCCAGATTAGAGGATAGGGAAGAAGGTGAGAAGGGAGGAGATGGCATTTGTGATCAGTTGTGGAATAATTCATACGCAAAGGTGTTTGGGAATTTCTTGAAATCCTAAGTGCAGCAGATAAAAAGAACAACAATTTACATCTATAATGTGTCTTTAACATAGAGGAACATCCTAAGTTATTTAATAAAAGGGTAATAAGACAAAATGGCACTGTGAGCTGGAAGAGATATTAGAGACAGATGACCAAAAGTTTTATTGAAGACAGGATTTTAATCAGCATTGAACGAGGCAAGTATGGTGAGAAACTGAAAGATTTATCTCGGCGGTTCCACAATGTTTTGATTAGTGTGAGTTTACATTTCTTATGTTTCATCTGCACATTTAATCATATTTGGTCAAGTTTGGAAAGATAAATGCTGTTCCTGACATTGCATCATCAGAAGCGGTGACAATTCAAAAGACATGTTGATCACTAAATAACCATCCAACGCTTCCTCGCCATTCCCCAAAAGCAAACAAACAAACCACATAAACTTGATGGAACTAATTTCGAAATATTTGTGCTTTTCAACCTGGGAAGACTGTCAGAGAGGAGAAAGGGTGATATAAAATCACACGGATAGGACAAAGAGTCCTCAATTCTAACAATAACTATCTGAAGACTTGTATCAGGAAATTCTTCTTTGCACAACATGTGGATTAGACGTCCAGTCATGGAAGCAAAAACCCAGAGATCACTTAAATAATTAGATGTTACACTGAGTGGACCTTGGAAATATAGGAACGCGATTAGGCCATTTAATCTCCTCTAATCTGTTCTGCCATTCTGAGACAAGGTGGCTGATTCGGGACCTAACTCCATGTACCTGCCTTTGTCCTGTACTCCCTCATGCCTTTGGTTAACAAAAATCAATTAATATCAGAATTTGTAATTGATTAAGCATCAGTTGCCATTTTCAGGAGAATTTCAAATTTCCAATGCCCTTTGTGACTTCTTTCATTGGGACCTCTGGATGGATGAATTAAGACAGAGCAAATGGACTTCCGCGTGTAATTATCTTGTGAACTAAGTGATATTACCAGTTTTCTGTATCTGTAGCATTTCATTCCTATACACGGTGTGGAAAATGGTCTTGAATAATGTAACGAAAGTTAACAAGAAATTGACAGGTATGGGTAACTCTGTTAGCACCAGATTTAAATGAGTGTATTTTGGAATTCAGGTTGGGGGCTTTTGTGGGACCTCCCTTTCCGCTAAGATGCTCCCTAAATACCAAGTCCAAGCTTTTGATCACCTGATCAAATATCCTCCCCAGTGTCAAGATCGGTCTGTTAACTCATTGGAGTTTAGAAGAATGAGGTGTGACCTAATTGAGACATATAGGATTCTCAGTGGGCTTGACAGGGTCGATGCTGAGCAGTTGTTTCCTCTTGTGGGAGATTCTAGGACCAGAGGGTGTAATCTCAGAGTAAGGGGTCACCTATTTAAGACAGAGCTGAGGAGGAATTTCTTCTCTTAGAGGGTAGTGAATCTATGGAATTCTTTACCGCAGAAAGCTGTAGAGGCTGGGTCGTTCAGTATGTGCAAGGCTGAAATAGACAGATTATTAATATGTAAGGGAAGATAAGGCGGGCAAGTGGAATTGCGGATTATCAGATCAATCATGATCTCATTGAATGGTGAAACAGACTTGATGGGCCAAATGGCCTACTTCTGATCCTCTGTCTTACGGTCTAACTCTCCTGTTAAAGAGCCAGAGGTCATTTTACTTTGTTGTTTCTAATACAAAGCCAAGAAAAAGCACCAAAAGAGACCCAAATTAATACAAATTACTCTTAAATGTAAAGATGTGTAAGGTTCATTTAGAGATGTGGATCAGAAATTGGCTAGCTGAAAGAAGACAGAGGGTGGTGGTTGATGGGAAATGTTCAGAATGGGGTTCAGTTACAAGTAGAGTACCACAAGGATCTGTTCTGGGGCCGTTGCTGTGTGTCATTTTTATCAATGACCTAGAGGAAGGCGCAGAAGGGTGGGTGAGTAAATTTGCAGACGATACTAAAGTCGGTGGTGTTGTCGACAGTGTGGAAGGATGTAGCAGGTTACAGAGGGATATAGATAAGCTGCAGAGCTGGGCTGAGAGGTGGCAAATGGAGTTTAATGTAGAGAAGTGTGAGGTGATTCACTTTGGAAGGAATAACAGGAATGCGGAATATTTGGCTAATGGTAAAGTTCTTGGAAGTGTGGATGAGCAGAGGGATCTAGGTGTCCATGTACATAGATCCCTGAAAGTTGCCACCCAGGTTGATAGGGTTGTGAAGAAGACCTATGGAGTGTTGGCCTTTATTGGTAGAGGGATTGAATTCCGGAGTCAGGAGGTCATGTTGCAGCTGTACAAAACTCTGGTACGGCCGCATTTGGAGTATTGCGTACAGTTCTGGTCACCGCATTATAGGAAGGACGTGGAGGCTTTGGAGCGGGTGCAGAGGCGATTTACCAGGATGTTGCCTGGTATGGAGGGAAAATCTTATGAGGAAAGGCTGATGGACTTGAGGTTGTTTTCATTAAAGAGAAGAAGGTTAAGAGGAGACTTAATAGAGGCATACAAAATGATCAGGGGGTTGGATAGGGTGGACAGTGAGAGCCTTCTCCCGCGGATGGAAATGGCTGGCACGAGGGGACATAGCTTTAAACTGAGGGGTAATAGATATAGGACAGAGGTCAGAGGTAGGTTCTTTACGCAAAGAGTAGTGAGGCCGTGGAATGCCCTACCTGCAACAGTAGTGAACTCGCCAACATTGAGGGCATTTAAAAGTTTATTGGATAAACATATGGATGATAATGGCATAGTGTAGGTTAGATGGCTTTTGTTTCGGTGCAACATCGTGGGCCGAAGGGCCTGTACTGCGCTGTATCGTTCTATGTTCGATGTTCAGTAATGCACCAGCAGATTTTCCCAGTATCGTTTCTACTCACTGTTAAAGAAAACAACATGTAAAAAGGGAGCAGAAGAGTTGATCAGCATTTTTTCTGCAATAGTTTGGTTTTTAAAATACTGGCGAGACTGCCTCTTCAAAAGGGAATTCATGGTGAGACATACTCTTTAAAACCTTGTTTGAAAACCTCATGTCATAAAGGTACTTTTCATTTGGGCTGAAAACTAACTTGTCTGATTCAAAACAAACTATTAAAACTAAAAGGGAATGTAGCCACACGATTATAGTCAGCAGTTCTGTTTTATTAGTCTACAGTGCAGACAATTTGTTGTTTTGATTGTTTGGTCATTTTCCACTCTGTTTTAAAAAAATAATGTCCAAAGGAAGATCCAGAAGGAGCTGGTTATGGAATTAACTGCTAACTGAAGGCCCCCCATGCTGAGCGTGGATCGTGGACATGTTTGAATTCATTCACCCCTTTCCTGCGAGTGCTGAAAAAAACATTAAGGACAATGATTCTGCACTAAACAGTTTGAACCACAGGCCACGTGCATATCTGCCCAACCACTTTAGAGACGGTGCATGGCTCAGACTGTGATTCCGGCCAAGAAGTCTTGGCAGTTTTATACAATATTGTCAAGTATCTTACTCCATGTTTATATGATGAGATATGTTATTTGTGGGGTTTTGTTCTTTGTCTTCCTGCTGTTCGCAGCCAGTCACCCCCCTTCCTTGCTCTCTGTATCCAGCCGCCCATGAATGCAGTCAAGTTGCTGACTTCCCAGTGTGTGTTTTCTTTCCTCTCTCCAATATGGATCGATGTACAGATTAGCCGTGATCTCACTGAATGACAGAAGAGACTCAAGGGCTTTTGACCTCCTCCTGTTCCTATGTTCCAGCCTGTAACAAAAACACACCTTAAGCCCCTTGTTATTGCTAATTTGTAATGAACCATTGTCGAACTCCATATTCTGCTGCGATATTACGCCCAATTTGATGTGTAAAAAGGTGATAAGACACCCCAAATACACATTCCCTTCCCTTCTGTTGGTTCAGAGGTGGAGGGTATCCGGTCTCTCCAGCGCAAAGTGTAGTGCTTGTACCGTTTGTTTTTTGTAGATATGTGTTGTGAAATGTTTTAATTGTCAGTCTATCCACCCCCCCTCCCCCTCCCCGTACGTTGGTACTGAGGGGAGGGTGCCCTGTTTCTCCAACACAAAATTAGTGTTTGTACCGTTTGGCCTTGTATATATTTTTTACTGCTTTAATAAACAGATATGGAGAAACATCTCGATGTATTGCGGGTCCTTTCAATGGCTCATCATTTCCCTGTGGAGATTCTAGTGCTCAATTGTTCAATCAATCTGTGTTTGATTATGAGAGCCTGGTAATTGATCTATGCTCATGGTGCTTGATTGGTTAAACTGGAGTGTGGACTCACAACAAAGTACACATACACCACAGAAGCTACTAGAAGCTGAGATCTCAGCAAGAGTTCAGGCATCTTGTGATAGACCTGATGAACATTTAAAACTGGTTTCATTTCTGCATTACTCCAAGATATGAAACAGATGAGGGATGTCCATGCTGCAGAATCTCTGAACATTCATCACTAATGGTTGATAGATAACTTGGGCAGATAAAGTTAAACTGCTTGCGTACTGACTTGTCGAGCCAAATATAAAGTAAATCTGATGGGGTATCATTTACCTATCTCCAAACTCAGTCAAGAATCCTCTCCTGGAACCAGTGTGACATTCTAATTTTTCACACGAGACAGACTGAGTGGTCACTGTCCTCAATTCAATCAGGCAGCCGTGAATTATGGGCAGTTTTATATTGTCGCCCATACATTACAAATAGTAAGGAAAACAACCTCCACCACTGCCTGGTCCCCAGCCAGCCTTGTCCCGGTCTGGTGATGATTTGAACCTAGGCTTTTGGAAGTGAAAGGCCAGGCGCGAGTTTCCTTAGAGCTGCTCTCAGTCCAGTCCTTTGCAACTTATAATAATCTTTATTAATAGTCACAAGTAGGCTTACATCAACACTGCAATGAAGTTACTGGGAAAATCTCCTAGTCGCCACATTCCGGCACCTGTTCGGGTACACAGAGGGAGAATTCAGAATGTCCAATTCACCTAACAGCACGTCTTTCGGGACTTGTGGGAGGAAACCGGAGCACCCGGAGGAAACCCACACAGACACGGGGAGAACGTGCAGACTCCGCACAGACAGTGACCCAAGCCAGGAACCTGGGACCATGCAGCTGTGAAGCAACAGTGCTAACCAATATGCTACCGTGCCTGTGGCGGAAATTAAGAATTAATTCACAATAGTGAGGCAGGTACAGCTCAAAAGAGAGTTCCCAGTCAAGTTTTAAGATGATGAGTGGTTTGGATAGAGTACATATAGAAAAATTATTCTTTCTGGCCAAAAGCTAGAAGTAACAGATTTAAAATCAGTTGCAAAAGACCTAGAGGGAGATGAAAATACATTTTTCACTCCGTTGTCAGGATCAGGAATTTGATCTGAAATAATTTTAAAAGCGTGTTGGACTGGTGTTTCAGAATAAGGAAGTTGTTGAGTTGTCAACAGAAAGCACGACTACACTTTCTAGGAGCCAGCACAATGGGTTGAATGGTCTCCCACTGTGTTGTAAGTTTTTATGATTTGACGGAAATAGTAACATGGCTTCCCAAACACCATGGGAAGGATTCTCCGTTTCTGAGACTAAGTGTTGACGCCAATGCAGAATGCGTGGACTTTTACCACAGAAAAACCAATGCCGCACCTGGACCGATTCGCTACCATTCAGGGGCTAGCACCGTGGAGCACAATCGATTCCAATGGAAAATGGTGGGGGATTCGCCTGGTCCGTGATCGACACTGGGGACAAGCTGTAGCTGCACATACATACTACATTCCCCACACACACTCATCCCAGCCAACAAGATGGCGCTGGAGTGAGCCCATATAGCTGATGGGTCGGCGGGGGCCAGAGGGCACCCAGGGGGGAGCCCTGGGGGGGGGGGGGGGGGGGGGGGGAACCTATACATTCCATGGCACAAAGCTCAAAGTGGGCTGTTAGCGGAGTGTGCAGCTGCATGGCTGCCTTGCCAGCTGCAGCAATGGTGTTCCATGCCCATCCACCCTGACGCCATAGCCCACTTCCTGGTCACCCCCTGCTACCCCCCCCCCCCCCCACTCCCAGCTGGCAGAAGCCCCCCCCGGCCAGTGGCACAACTTTCTGCAAACTATGGCCATGTTGGACACCTTCCATACCTCATCTCTCACCAGCCACCACATCGGTTTCACGATTTGTAAAAGCACAAGTGAACGGTGCCGTCGGGAACTTGTCCCATCGGAGGCGAAGAATCACGGAGGCCCCGGAGAATACTGGGTCGGGTTTGCTAATGATATGCAAACGGTGTTTACTGTACGTGTGTTCCGGAAAATGCATTGACGCCGCTATCGAGGTGCTGGAGCATTGCGATTTGGCGTCAAATCGGTACCTGACATGATTTCAGCGTTGGAACCGATTCTCCACCCAATCGATTGCCCCGATTTTGGCCTCAGCTAACAGAGAATCCCGCCCCATTTTATTTGAATGAATCAAGGTGATGCCAACTTCCTATCGGGTGACCATTTCACTGCATACCGACTGTGGACCTTGGCAATTAGTCTTTGATTTTCACTTAATAACTTTCTATGATAGGCTGCCATTGATGTCTTTATAAGAATCACAGCCAGGGCACGAGGGTTATCAGAATCTGTACTGAAGAGAATCAAAATCCCAAAACTAGATAAGTCAGCCTTTGAGCATGGCACTACATTATTACACATTTAATGCACTGAAATAGTTTGAAAACTGCTTTCTTATCTCAGATTTCAGACTATGGAGTAAACTGCCCAAGTTTCAAGTTCAGGGATTATGAAACAACCCAATAATTCAAGTGAAATTAGTTCATTGTAATGCTTTCCAGACATGCGTTCTCTCGAGCTTTGGTATAACACATATTTTTCAGTAAAACAAACACTATTTCACTGCAATAGTGCCAGCCATCGAAAGCCTTCAGCTGTGGTATTACAGGTGTGTCTCCATCAATATGAGTACCAAAGCTAAAGAATTAGGAGTAAGCCATTCAGCCCCTCGAACCTGCTCTGCCATTCAGTCATGGCTGACCTGATGATGGCCTCAGCTCTACTTTCCTGTCTACCCCGCCGCCATGTAGATCAAAACTCTGCCTAACTCAGCCATGAATACATTTAATGGCCCAGCCCCCCCTGCTCTCTGCAGAAGAGAATTCCACAGACCAATGACCCTCTGAGAGAAAATAAATTATCTTTAATGCAGTCTTAAATGGGAAAGCACTCATTTAAAAACTTGTGTCCCCTGGTTCCAGTCTCTACCACCAGTGGAAACATCTCTCAGCATCCATCCTGTCAAGTCCCCTCAGAATCCTTAATGTTTCAATAAGAGCACTTCTCAATCTTCTAATCTCCAATGGATACCATTATGACTGGTCTCCAGACGAGGTCCCCAAGTCTTCCATCCCCTCTGTGGAAACTTTTCATTTTAATTTTTTTATTCATTTATTGCCCATCCCTAGGTGCCCTTCAGAAGATGGTGGTGAGTTGTCTTATTGAACCGCTGCAGTCCTTGAGGTGTAGGTACACCCACTGTGCTGTTAGGGAGGGAGTTCCAGGATGTTGTCCCAGCGACAGTGAAGGAACAGTGATATATTTCCAAGTCAGGGTGATATGTGACTTGGAGGGGAAGCTCCAGGTGGTGGTGTTCCCAGGTATCTGCTGCTCTTGTCCTTCTAGATGATATGTGGTCATGGTTTGGGAAGGTGTAATCTAATGAATCTTGGTGAGTTACTGCAGTGCGCCTTGTAGATGGTACACGTGGCTGCCACTGTTCGTCAGTGGTGGAGGGTTTGAATGTTTGTGGAAGCGGAGCAATCAAGCAGGGCTGCTTTGTCCTGGATGGTGTTGAGCATCTTGAGTGTTGTTGGAGCTGCACTCATCCAGGCAAGTGGAGAGTATTGCATTACACTCCTGACTTGTGTCTTATAGACGGTAGACAGGCTTTGGGAGGGTCAGGAGGTGAGTTACTCGACGTAGGATTCCTAGCCTTTGACCTGATCTGGTAGTCACAGTATTAATGTGGCTAGTCCAGTTCAGTTTCTGATCAATGGTAACCCGCAGGATGTTGATTGTAGGGGATTCAGCGATGGTAATGCCATTGAACATCAAGAGGCGAAGGTTAGATCCTCTCTTGTCGGAAATGATGATTGCCTGGCACTTGTGTGGCGCGAATGTAACTTGTTACTTGTCAGCCCAAGCCTGGATATTGTCCAGGTCTTGCTGCATTTGGACATGGACTGCTTCATTATCTGAGGAGTTGTGAATGGTGCTGAACATTGTGCAGTCAACGCAAACACCCCCACTTCTGACCTTATATTGGAAGGCAGTTCATTGATCAAGTAGCTGAAGGGGCCTAGGACACTCCCCTGAGGAACTCCTGCAGCGATGTCCTGGAGTTGAGATGATTGCTCTCCAACCATCACAACCATCTTCCTTTGTGGCATGTATGACTCCAACCAATGGAAAGGTTTCTCCCTGATTCCTGTGACTCCAGTTTAGCTTGGGTTCCTCGATGCCATACTCGGTCAAATGGTGCCTTGATGTCGAGGCAGTCACTCTCACCTCACCTCTGGCATTCAGCTCTTTTGTCCATGTTTGAACCAAGGCTGCAATGAGGTCAGGAGCTGAGTGACCCTGGCGGAACCCAAACAGAGCGTCCCTGAGCAAGTTATTGCTGAGTCAGAGTCGCTTGATAGCACTGTTGATGATTCCTTCCATCACTTTGCTAATGATGAAGAGTAGACTGATAGGGCAGTAATTGGTTAGATTGGATTTGTCCTGTTTCTTGTTCACAGGACACACCTGGGCAATTTTCCACATTACAGGGTAGATGCCAGTGTTGTAGCTATACTGCAACAGCTTGGCTAGGCGTGCGGCAAGTTCTGGAGCACAAGTCTTCAGTTTAATTGCCGGAATATTGTCAGGGCCCATAGCCTTTGCAGTATCCAGTGCCTTCAGCCATTTCTTGATATCACGTAGATTGAATCGTGTTGGTTGAAGACTGACATCTGTGATGCTGGGGACCTCCGGAGGAGACCGAGATGGATCATCCACTCGGCACTTCTGGCTGAAGATTGTTGCCTCAGCCTTTTCTTTTGCACAAAAATGCTGGGCTCCTCCATCATTGAGGATGGGGATATTTGCGGAACCTCCTCCTCCAGTGAATTGTTTAATTGTCCACCACCATTCACGGCTAGATGTAGCGCAACTACAGTCTTGGCACAAGCCCCAATTTGTTAAATTCCAATGGGATACCCACAAATTGTTCTGCCTTGGAGTGACGAGAGCTTTGTTGGTCACAACAAGATCGCTTCAAAAGGATCCCTTCCCTTGTGGGTATCTGTTCACAATCCCAATGTATTTATGTTTTAAATGGAGCTAATTTAACCAGAGTTTCTTGAGTGAAAAAATAAATAAAAACTGCATGGCCATACATTCATACAGATTGAAAATGAGTAGTGAGTCCAAAAATAAGTTTTTAAATAAAGATATGCAAATCTGTCTTTGACTCATCCATAAGGAGTAGATGGTGAAACATTGCAGCTGTTTGTGATTTGTGATTCCAGTCGCGCTGACTTCAGTTGAATAGTTGTTTTTGCGATTCCAGAGTCCTGCAGATTAGCTGAGAAATTGTCCAGCTTTTTTTTCAGCAGTGACTTCGCTGACTGCTGCTTCCAGTGATCAGAGAGCGAGACCTTTATTTTACTTGCCAGAGCATGGGTAACGACTGCTGCCTTTTCTTGCTTCTGTTTCACACACCCAGTATTAGTCCACACACATCATGTTTTCAGCTGGCTTTCTATCCCACTCTTCTGTGTACTCCTGGAAAAGGGGGAGAACTCACAATCCAGGGGCGTCATTCTCCGACCCCCCGCTGGATCGGAGAATCGCCGGGGGCTGGCGTGAATCCCGCCCCCGCCGGTTGCCGAAGTCTCCGGCACCGGATATTCGGCGGGGGCGGGAATCGGGCCGCGCCGGTTGGCGGGCCCCCCCGCTGGATTCTCCGGCCCGAATGGGCCGAAGTCCCGCCGATAAATTGCCTGTCCCACCGGCATGGATTAAACCACCTTTTGAACGGCGGGACAAGGCGGTGTGGGCGGGGTCCTGGGGGGGGGCGCGGGTCGATATGACCCCGGGGGGTGCCCCCACAGTGGCCTGGCCCACGATCGGGGCCCACCGATCCCCGGGCAGGCCTGTGCTGTGGGGGCACTTTTTCCCTTCCGCCTCCGCCACGGTCTTCACCATGACGGAGGCGGAAGAGACTCCCTCCACTGCGCATGCATGGGAAACTGTCAGCGGCCGCTGACGCTCCCGCGCATGTGCCGCCCGGGGATGCCATTTCCACACCAGCTGGCGGAGCAACAAAGGCCGTTTCCGCCAGCTGGCGGGGCGGAAATTCCTCCGGCGCCGGCCTAGCCCCTCAATGTTGGGGCTCGGCCCCCAAAGATGCGGAGCATTCCGCACCTTTGGGGCGGCGCGATGCCCGTCTGATTGGCGCCGTTTTGGGCGCCAGTCGGCAGACATCGCGCCGTTTCGGGAGAATTTCGCCCCAGGTCTGGGACATAACTAACCAGGGTGTGATTCCCACTGCAATGATAATCATCTTCCATTATCTCCACAAGAGATTAAAGTCAGTTGCTTTGTGCCTTTGACATGTTCTTGTCTGGGGGCGAGGAGGGGGAGGGGAGGGGGGCGAAGAGAGAGAGAGATGTAATATTCCATTGTCTCTCAGGGCCTAGTATCATCCGCACAAGAAATCCTCAGTCAGTGCCTGAATTTACATTTTCAGAATTTACATCATCAGCCATCCTTGACTTTTGTTCATTTTTAAAGCACGCCTTATTTAAATGTTCGCTATGTGCAGACATATTTTCAGGTTTTGCTCCATAATCAAGACAATATAGACCCAACCTACTCAACCTTTCCTCATAAGATAACCCCATTCATTCCAGCAATCAGTGGAGTAAACCTTCTCTGAACTGATTCATGTGGCAGGACACCCGGTTCCCTCTGTGCCGGAGCTTTCTTCAATTTCTCTCCCTTCAAAATATTACACTGATTTTCCATTCCGTCTCGTAAAGTGGACAGGTTCACATTTTCCCACATTATACTCCCTGTACCATGTTGAAGTGCTGGTAAAAATTATCTAAAATTTGTATTATTTTTCTTAAACAACATAAGATTAATGCTCGTTATGGGCCAGGGTTTAGAGAACACCAAATTATATAATGGAGTTCACCTGACCCACAACTTTTAATAGATTTTGGTTATGGGGAGCACAAGGGCCCACTTTATAGGTGTGATGCAACAGAGAACTAAAGTATTTTTAAACAAAACAATGTTTATTATATGAATCCAGTTACCATTTAATAAACACACAGTAAACATCTTATCAACTACCAACACTAATACCCCCCCCCCCAAAAAAAAAGATGCAGTACTCCATGGGTAACCCTTAGTAACTTTCCTAACAAGATCCATAAGTCAAAGACCCTTTTTAACAAAGACAGTAGGTTTGCATTCCTTACAGAAGCAGGTATTACTTTGAAATCATCAAGTGAGCTGTAGACATTCTTTAGCCTGCAGAGAGAGAGAGGCCAAAATACACCTCCTTGGTTTGAATGCAGCTCCCCAACCGAAAACGAAACTAAAACTCAGCTACAAACAGCTTTCAGCTCAAAACGAAAGTAAAAAGCAGAGCCAGAGCCCAGTTCCACCCCCACACTGACATCACTGCAGCTACTTGATAAGACAAACATTTCTTAAAGTGACATTCCCATGGCAGAACTAAAAGCAGCAAGTTAATCCTATGATTCTGTTAACATTAATGAAGTAATTGAACCACTCTTTCCAGACCTAGAAATTCAGGAGAACCTCCCCTTCTCCTCCTCCCTTCTCCTCTACTATCCCTCTTCTCCACTCTCCCCAATTAGGAATTTTCTTAGTTGTATTTGTTTTGTTTCTTCTTTTAGAAGTGTTCTGTGTTTTTCCTTGAACATTCTTCTCTGGAGAAACTGCTTTACTCAACAAAGCTCTTGCTGTGTGACCAGTCCTGCCACAATTTTTGAATTTGCTATCCTTGCTCCAGTAATCAGCCTGTGAGTTGCCCATTTTTGCACAGTGATGGCACGCCTGTTGCTGGGTAGACGTTTTCTTGAGGGTAGCCAGTTTATGGATCCTTGTGCCTTTTCCGAGATAAGAAACCTATTTAGCAGTAAGTTCCATTGAAATGGTAATATCTAATGCTGTTTTAGATTTCTTCCATTAATGATCTCCTCTGAATGGCCTCATTTTTCAACCCACAAATCAACTGATCTCTCATGGTATCATCAAGTGATTCACCAAATTTGCAAAGCTTCGCGAAGTGCTTGAGGGTCCCAATGAACTCTGCAATGCTTTTCCCCCTCTCGCTGATTCCTTCAGTGAAATTGAAACCTCTCTGCGATAATTAAACGCTTTGGTGCACAATGATCTTCAAAAATATTTTAACAAACTATTTTTTTTGTCACCTGGTTTGGACCAAACTTCTGAACAAATGAAGTTTTGCTTCCAGTTGATTGAAGAAAAGCAGTGACCTGAATATCGTCTGAAATTTTATTGGCCAGGGTGTAATATGGAATCTCTCTGCATATGATTTCCAGTTTTCTGAGTCTTCCTCAAATGCACCCATGATGTCAAAGTTTGCCGCCATTTTTCAACGATATCAGAATGCTCTCGCAACTTCCCTTCTATAATGGTCAATTTTAAATATAGTGAATAGCCAACTGTATCAGCTAGCGATGCCCAAATTCTTTTCTCACTTGCCGATGTCTTACGCAACTGCACGCGGAGAGCTCTGCAGCCTGAACGCCTTGTGGTGCTGGATTAAAATTAAGGTATAGAGCCTTCTCTTTTATTTGCCCAACAACTTTATCGGTCTGACGCCAGGTGCATGATATGTTGTGTGAGGTACAGTCGCTGAGCCACTCTTGATCTGCCTCAATGCCAACCATCGACAGCTTTGATTTTCTTTTCAGTTATATTAAAAATATTTTTTTTCTGATCCATTCCAGTTTTCTTTTTATCCTGTTGTGTATTATAATTGCAGGATAAAAAGATTGGCAATACTGAAACACATGGGTTGAATGCAGTAATTAACAGAGGTTTATTGGATGGTTGTTAACTGTCCAACTGGCCTAGATTACAGGAATAGTGCCAGAGGACTGGAGGACAGCAAATGTGGTCCCTTTGTTCAAAAAGGGGAGCAGAGACAACCCCGGCAACTATAGACCGGTGAGCCTCACGTCTGTAGTGGGTAAAGTCTTGGAGGGGATTCTAAGAGACAAGATTTATAATCATCTAGATAGGAATAATATGATCAGGGATAGTCAGCATGGCTTTGTGAAGGGTAGGTCATGCCTCACAAACCTTATTGAGTTCTTTGAGAAGGTGACTGAACAGGTAGATGAGGGTAGAGCTGTTGATGTGGTGTATATGGATTTCAGCAAAGCGTTTGATATGGTTCCCCACGGTAGGCTATTGCAGAAAATACGGAGGCTGGGGATTGAGGGCGATTTAGAGATGTGGATCAGAAATTGACTAGCTGAAAGAAGACAGAGGGTGGTGGTTGATGGGAAATGTTCAGAATGGAGTACAGTCACAAGTGGAGTACCACAAGGATCTGTTCTGGGGCCGTTGCTGTTTGTAATTTTTATCAATGACCTAGAGGAAGGCGCAGAAGGGTGGGTGAGTAAATTTGCAGACGATACTAAAGTCGGTGGTGTTGTCGATAGTGTGGAAGGATGTAGCAGGTTACAGAGGGATATAGATAAGCTGCAGAGCTGGGCTGAGAGGTGGCAAATGGAGTTTAATGTAGAGAAGTGTGAGGTGATTCACTTTGGAAGGAATAACAGGAATGCGGAATATTTGGCTAATGGTAAAGTTCTTGAAAGTGTGGATGAGCAGAGGGATCTAGGTGTCCATGTACATAGATCCCTGAAAGTTGCCACCCAGGTTGATAGGGTTGTGAAGAAGGCCTATGTAGTGTTGGCCTTTATTGGTAGAGGGATTGAGTTCCGGAGTCAGGAGGTCATGTTGCAGCTGTACAGAACTCTGGTACGGCTGCATTTGGAGTATTGCGTACAGTTCTGGTCACCGCATTATAGGAAGGACGTGGAGGCTTTGGAGCGGGTGCAGAGGAGATTTACCAGGATGTTGCCTGGTATGGAGGGAAAATCTTATGAGGAAAGGCTGATGGACTTGAGGTTGTTTTCGTTGGAGAGAAGAAGGTTAAGAGGAGACTTAATAGAGGCATACAAAATGATCAGGGGGTTGGATAGGGTGGACAGTGAGAGCCTTCTCCCGCGGATGGAAATGGCTGGCACGAGGGGACATAACTTTAAACTGAGGGGTAATAGATATAGGACAGAGGTCAGAGGTAGGTTCTTTATGCAAAGAGTAGTGAGGCCGTGGAATGCCCTACCTGCTACAGTAGTGAACTCGCCAACATTGAGGGCATTTAAAAGTTTATTGGATAAACATATGGATGATAATGGCATAGTGTAGGTTAGATGGCTTTTGTTTCGGTGCAACATCGTGGGCCGAAGGGCCTGTACTGCGCTGTATTGTTCTATGTTCTATTACCTCTAAGCCCACGAAGTAGCCAATGACGTCACTGACTATCATGTGCCTCAACTCTTAAAGGGACAAATATCAACCCACATATATAACAAAGAGCTGCATGAAAAGCTGGGAGGAGGTCAGTCTGACATAAAGCTGGCTATGAATCATGCTTACCAGCAACTTAAATTAGATTATACTTCCCTGAGGTATGTCACGATAAACACACACAAAGGTCCGTCCTAGTACACGCGCCTGCCTTTTGGTGTGTCTTCAGAATGTGCAATATCCTGAAGGACAATGGAGAGTCTGCTGCAGGGGTTACCTTGATGATGTCCTTATAACTGGATCAACTGAGACTACGCATATAACAAACTTAGAGGAGGTGTAAAAGAGATTTCAGGAGGCTGGAGTTCACCTCCAGAAAAGGAAATGCGCCTTTCAAGCAGTTAATTCCAGCCCCACCCGACCCAGAGTCACAATGCAAGTGAAATTGGATTTTATTTTAAAATTCCTGAAGGCCTTGGCTGAGCCCAATAAATTGCAGTCAACAGGTTTGTAAATTTAACACAAGTAACCTTTTATTATTTAACAGCAATATCATTAAACTGACAAAAATGTAACTGACTACCCAATACTCCTTACCCAACCCCACCTATCCAATCCTCCCCACTCTATATATTGTATATATATTATATGTAAGATATACACACACACAAAATAGAGGGAAAGGGTGGTGGAGAGGGAATAAAAATGGTGATAAAATGAAAAGGATTAAAGAGCTCCAAGCACTGTGATGGTTTTCAGTTGAAGTCTTCCAGGAGTTCAAGCTTTCACTTTGATGCTTCTTCCTCTCAGCTTGAGAGAGTTTTCTCTGGCAAGGTTGTCGACATTCTTTGTAGTTTGAAGATCATTTCAATTACATAGTAAATATGTGCCAGGCACTCACTGATTTTTAGAACGATAAAGCAGTCCTTTACTTCAGCAGAGAAAGTGGAAACTCCTTCTTTGTTCAAGGTCTAACCACTTTTGTCGAGCTCTCTCAGAAAGCATCCTGCTTCAGAAACCAATTACTGATTGTTGTCAGCCAGAGCACTGAACCTAACTAGCCCACAGGTTGTCAGCCAGAGCACTGAACCCAACTAGCCCACAGATTGTCAGCCAGAGCACTGAACCTAACTAGCCCACAGGTTGTCAGCCAGAGCACTGAACCTAACTAACCCACAGGTTGTCAGCCAGAACACTGTACCCAACTAACCCACAGCTTGTCAGCCAGAGCACTGAACCCAACTAGCCCACAGATTGTCAGCCAGAACACTGTACCCAACTAACCCACAGCTTGTCAGCCAGAACACTATACACAACTAACCCACAGCTTGTCAGCCAGAACACTGTACCTAACTAACCCACAGCTTGTCAGCCAGAGCACTGCGCATAACTAACCCACAGCTTGTCAGCCAGAGCACTGTACCCAACTAACCCACAGCTTGTCAGCCAGAGCACTGTACCTAACTAGCCCACAGGTTGTCAGCGAGATCACTGTACCCAACTAGCCCACAGGTTGTCAGCCAGAACACTGTACCCAACTAGCCCACAGGTTGTCAGCCAGAACACTGTACCCAACTAACCCACAGCTTGTCAGCCAGAGCACTGTACCCAACTAGCCCACAGGTTGTCAGCCAGAACACTGTACCCAACTAACCCACAGCTTGTCAGCCAGAACACTGTACCCAACTAACCCACAGGTTGTCAGCCAGAACACTGTACCCAACTAACCCACAGCTTGTCAGCCAGAACACTGTACCCAACCAACGCACAGGTTGTCAGCCAGAACACTGTACACAACTAGCCCACAGGTTGTCAGCCAGAACAAAGTACCAAACTAATCCACAGCTTGTCAGCCAGAACACTGTACCCAATTAACCCACAGCTTGTCAGCCAGAACACTGTACCCAACTAACCCACAGCTTGTCAGCCAGAACATTGTACCCAACTAACCCACAGCTTGTCAGCCAGAACACTGTACCCAACTAACCTACAGTTGTCAGCCAGAGCACTGTACCCAACTAACCCACAGGTTGTCAGCCACAGCACTGTACCGAACTAACCCACAGCTTGTCAGCCAGAGCACTGTACCCAACTAACCCACAGGTTGTCAGCCACAGCACTGTACCTAACTAACCCACAGCTTGTCAGCCAGAGCACTGTACTCAACTAACCCACAGCTTGTCAGCCAGAGCACTGTACCCAACTAACCCACAGTTGTCAGCCAGAGCACTGTACCCAACTAACCCACAGTTGTCAGCCAGAGCACTGTACCCAACTAACCCACAGGTTGTCAGCCAGAGCACTGTACCTAACTAACCCACAGTTGTCAGCCAGAGCACTGTACCCAACTAACCCACAGGTTGTCAGCCAGAGCACTGTACCCAACTGACCCACAGCTTGTCAGCCAGAGCACTGTACCCAACTAACCCACAGGTTATCAGCCAGAGCACTGCACCTAACTAACCCACAGCTTGTCAGCCAGAGCACTGTACCCAACTAACCCACAGGTTGTCAGCCAGAGCACTGTACCCAACTAACCCACAGGTTATCAGCCAGAGCACTGCACCTAACTAACCCACAGCTTGTCAGCCAGAGCACTGTACCCAACTAACCCACAGTTGTCAGCCAGAGCACTGTACCCAACTAACCCACAGGTTATCAGCCAGAGCACTGCACCTAACTAACCCACAGCTTGTCAGCCAGAGCACTGTACTCAACTAACCCACAGTTGTCAGCCAGAGCACTGTACCCAACTAACCCACAGGTTGTCAGCCAGAGCACTGTACCTAACTAACCCACAGCTTGTCAGCCAGAGCACTGTACCCAACTAACCCACAGTTGTCAGCCAGAGCACTGTACCCAACTAACCCACAGGTTGTCAGCCAGAGCACTGTACCTAACTAACCCACAGTTTGTCAGCCAGAGCACTGTACCTAACTAACCCACAGGTTGTCAGCCAGAGCACTGTACCCAACTAACCCACAGGTTGTCAGCCAGAGCACTGTACCCAACTGACCCACAGGTTGTCAGCCAGAGCACTGTACCCAACTAGCCCACAGTTGTCAGCCAGAGCACTGTACCCAACTAACCCACAGGTTGTCAGCCAGAGCACTGTACCCAACTGACCCACAGGTTGTCAGCCAGAGCACTGTACCCAACTAGCCCACAGTTGTCAGCCAGAGCACTGTACCCAACTAACCCACAGGTTGTCAGCCAGAGCACTGTACCCAACTGACCCACAGGTTGTCAGCCAGAGCACTGTACCCAACTAGCCCACAGTTGTCAGCCAGAGCACTGTACCCAACTGACCCACAGGTTGTCAGCCAGAACACTGTACCCAACTAACCCACAGCTTGTCAGCCAGAGCACTGTACCTAACTAACCCACAGCTTGTCAGCCAGAGCACTGTACCCAACTAACCCACAGCTTGTCAGCCAGAGCACTGTACCCAACTAACCCACAGCTTGTCAGCCAGACCACTGAACCCAACTAACCCACAGTTGTCAGCCAGAACACTGTACCCAACTAACCCACAGGTTGTCAGCCAGAGCACTGTACCTAACTAACCCACAGCTTGTCAGCCAGAGCACTGTACCCAACTAACCCACAGCTTGTCAGCCAGAGCACTGTACCCAACTAACCCACAGCTTGTCAGCCAGAGCACTGTACCCAACTAACCCATACGTTGTCAGCCAGAGCACTGTACCCAACTAACCTACAGTTGTCAGCCAGAGCACTGTACTCAACTAACCCACAGCTTGTCAGCCAGAGCACTGTACCTAACTAACCCACAGCTTGTCAGCCAGAGCACTGTACCCAACTAACCTACAGTTGTCAGCCAGAGCACTGTACCTAACTAACCCACAGCTTGTCAGCCAGAGCACTGTACCTAACTAACCCACAGCTTGTCAGCCAGAGCACTGTACCCAATTAACCCACAGATTGTCAGCCAGAGCACTGTACCCAACTAACCCACAGGTTGTCAGCCAGAGCACTGAACCCAACTAACCCACAGTTTGTCAGCCAGAGCACTGTACCTAACTAACCCACAGGTTGTCAGCCAGAGCACTGTACCTAATTAGCCCACAGGTTGTCAGTCAGAGTACTGTACCTAACTAACCCACAGTTGTCAGCCAGAGCACTGTACCCAACTAACCCACAGCTTGTCAGCCAGAGCACTGAACCCAACTAGCCCACAGCTTGTCAGCCAGAGCACTGTACCTAACTAACCCACAGCTTGTCAGCCAGAGCACTGTACCCAACTAACCCACAGCTTGTCAGCCAGAGCACTGTACCCAACTAACCCACAGATTGTCAGCCAGAGCACTGTACCCAACTAACCCACAGGTTGTTAGCCAGAACACTGTACCCAACTAACCCACAGCTTGTCAGCCAGAGCACTGTACCCAACTAACCCACAGGTTGTTAGCCAGAACACTGTACCCAACTAACCCACATGTTGTCAGCCAGAGCACTGTACCTAACTAACCCACAGGTTGTCAGCCAGAGCACTGTACCTAACTAGCCCACAGGTTGTCAGCCAGAGCACTGTACCTAACTAACCCACAGGTTATCAGCCAGAGCACTGTACCCAACTAATCCACAGCTTGTCAGCCAGAACACTGTACCCAACTAACCCATAGGTTGTCAGCCAGAGCACTGTACCCAACTAACCTACAGTTGTCAGCCACAGCACTGTACCTAACTAACCCACAGCTTGTCAGCCAGAGCACTGTACTCAACTAACCCACAGCTTGTCAGCCAGAGCACTGTACCCAATTAACCCACAGCTTGTCAGCCAGAGCACTGTACCTAACTAACCCACATGTTGTCAGCCAGAGCACTGTACCCAACTAACCCACAGGTTGTCAGCCAGAGCACTGAACCCAACTAACCCACAGTTTGTCAGCCAGAGCACTGTACCTAATTAGCCCACAGCTTGTCAGCCAGAGCACTGAACCCAACTAGCCCACAGCTTGTCAGCCAGAGTACTGTACCTAACTAACCCACAGTTGTCAGCCAGAGCACTGTACCCAACTAACCCACAGCTTGTCAGCCAGAGCACTGTACCCAACTAACCCACAGCTTGTCAGCCAGAGCACTGTACCCAACTAACCCACAGATTGTCAGCCAGAGCACTGTACCCAACTAACCCACAGGTTGTCAGCCAGAGCACTGTACCTAACTAACCCACAGATTGTCAGCCAGAGCACTGTACCCAACTAACCCACAGCTTGTCAGCCAGAGCACTGTACCTAACTAACCCACAGGTTGTCAGCCAGAGCACTGTACCTAACTAGCCCACAGGTTGTCAGCCAGAACACTGTACCCAACTAGCCCACGGGTCGTCAGCCAGAACACTGTACCCAACTAACCCACAGCTTGTCAGCCAGAACACTGTACCCAACTAACCCACATGTTGTCAGCCAGAGCACTGTACCTAACTAACCCACAGGCTGTCAGCCAGAGCACTGTACACATCTAACCCACAGCTTGTCAGCCAGAGTACTGTACCCAACTAACCCACAGGTTGTCAGCCAGTACACTGTACCCAACTAACCCACAGCTTGTCAGCCAGAGCACTGTACCCAACTAACCCACAGCTTGTCAGCCAGAACACTGTACCCAACTAACCCACAGCTTGTCAGCCAGAGCACTGTACCTAACTAGCCCACAGGTTGTCAGCCAGAACACTGTACCCAACTAACCCACAGCTTGTCAGCCAGAACACTGTACCCAACTAACCCACAGCTTGTCAGCCAGAACACTGTACCCAACTAGCCCACAGGTTGTCAGTCAGAACACTGTACCCAACTAACCCACAGCTTGTCAGCCAGAACACTGTAACCAACTAACCCACAGCTTGTCAGCCAGAGCACTGTACCGAACTAACCCACAGGTTGTCAGCCAGAACACTGTACCCAACTAACCCACAGCTTGTCAGCCAAAGTACTGTACCCAACTAACCCACAGCTTGTCAGCCAGCACACTGTACCCAACTAGCCCGCAGGTTGTCAGCCAGAGCACTGTACGTAACTAACCCACAGGTTGTCAGCCAGAACACTGTACCCAACTAACCCACAGCTTGTCAGCCAGAACACTGTAACCAACTAACCCACAGCTTGTCAGCCAGAGCACTGTACCTAACTAACCCACAGGTTGTCAGCCAGAGCACTGTACCCAACTAACCCACAGCTTGTCAGCCGGAGCACTGTACCGAACTAACCCACACGTTGTCAGCCAGAACACTGTACCCAACTAACCCACAGCTTGTCAGCCAAAGTACTGTACCCAACTAACCCACAGCTTGTCAGCCAGCACACTGTACCCAACTAGCCCGCAGGTTGTCAGCCAGAGCACTGTACGTAACTAACCCACAGATTGTCAGCCAGAGCACTGTACGTAACTAACCCACAGGTTGTCAGCCAGAGCACTGTACCCAACTAACCCACAGCTTGTCAGCCAGAACACTGCACCTAACTAACCCACAGCTTGTCAGACAGAGCACTGTACCTAACTAACCCACAGGTTGTCAGCCAGAACACTGTGCCTAACTAACCCACAGCTTGTCAGCCAGAGCACTGTACCTAACTAACCCACAGCTTGTCAGCCAGCACACTGTACCCAACTAGCCCGCAGGTTGTCAGCCAGAACACTGCACCTAACTAACCCACAGCTTGTCAGACAGAGCACTGTACCTAACTAACCCACAGGTTGTCAGCCAGAACACTGTGCCTAACTAACCCACAGCTTGTCAGACAGAGCACTGTACCCAACTAACCCACAGGTTGCCAGCCAGCCGATCAAACCGACTTCCTCGAAAGCTGTTTTTTACGGTTCCCCTCTGTATTCTCGTCTCCAAAACAACAAATCCTGGAACACCCTCTCCTGACTGGAAGGCTGCGTCAGCTTACGTCTACTGCTTCAAGGCACATTCCGATTGTGAGTCCACAGACCAAAAATAATAAAATAGAACAAAATAAATGGGAAGAAAGGGAAATCTAAAGGAAGGACTCTAACAGGTGACCTACCTGGCCATCGTAAATTACTCGAGGTGGTTTTGTACCAAACGTATCGATGGTCTTGGCCTCTTACATATTCTGCTAAAGAAACCCCCTTGTTTGTCTTGGAAGACCTCCCAGGAAGAAGCTTTCAACAGAGTAAAGCAATTGCTGCATTCCTGTTATGGATCATGGAGGTCACCTGACCCACAACTTTTAATAGATGTGGTATGGGGAGCACACGGCCCACTCTACAGGTGTGGTACAGCAGAAATGGAAAAGTATTTTTTTAAAGCAAAACAATGTTTATTCTATGAACTCAAGTTAACCTTATTAAAACATACAGTAAACATCTTAGCAACCATTAATTCAAATACAACCTCCAAAGAATACAACACAAAGTAATGCGTAATCTGTCCTTTTAACATCCAGAAGACTTACTAAAAACATAACCTTTACAGAAGCACATCAGGTTAAAGTCACTACGAAGAGCAGTTATTGGTTTTAAATCACCAAAGGATCGATTTACAGTCTTTAGAATACAGAGAGAGATTCATACACCTTCTGGCCGTGACTGCAGCTATCCAGCTCTGAAAATGAAACTAAAACACACCCTGCAGCAAACAGCCTAAAACGAAATTAAAAAGCTGACAGACAGCCCAGCTCCACCTACTCTCTGGCATCACTGCAGTAATAAACACCCATTTCTTAAAGGTACTCTCACTACAGATATTTATATACACACCCATTGATACACACCCATTTCTCAAAGGTACTCTCACATGACACCTCCACTCAAGAAAAAAAACCCCATCAACTTCAAGATGGTTTCATTTTTCACCTTTTCACTATCCTTTCAGAAATGCACACAGTAAATATACTTTTTTGTTTCAAAAAACAACACACGCAAACAGGTATAATAATATAGTCCATTTTTTTCCCGTTCATCTTCCTCCAACTGAAATCCTTCTTGATTGACAGTTTCTTTGAACAAGAAGGTCTCTGCACGATCCATCCATTCCTCTACGCCTCGGCATTTCTCTTTAAAGTCAGATACTTTAGTTCAATCTGATCACAGAGTCCCTTGTAATTCTCCAACACAGGAGCATTGGTTATCACAGCTTTCAGGCTGTCAAATGCCTGTTGAAACTCCGCTGTCCACTGAGATTTTCGATGTTTCTTCAGCAAGTCCATCAGTGGAGCAATCACGCTACAAAAATTGTTCACCAATGTTCGATTAAATCCATTCATGCCAAGAAATCGCATAATTTCCCATCGTGTCGAGGGTATCGGAAACTCCTCAATGACTGTTGGTTTCACATCCCGTGTGACCAATCGACCCTGTCCGATTGTATGGCCAAGGAAAGTGACTTAGGCTTTTCCAAATTCACTTTTGGATAGGTTTATCACCAAACCCGCCTCCTGAAGTCGATTGAATAACTCCATCAGATGTTTTAAATGTTCTTTCCATGTCTGGCTGAAAACTACCAGATTGTCGATGTATACCGCACAATTGGGTAATCCTGAAACGACTATATTAGTTAACCGTTGAAATGTGGCTGGGGCGTTTTTCATACCAAATGGCATAACTTTGAATTGGAATATACCACCTGGAGTCACAAAAGCTGACATCTCCTTCGCCCTTTCGGATAAAGGTACCTGCCAGTAACCTTTAAGTAAATCCACTTTGGAAATACAAGCGGATTGTCCCACTTTCTCAATGCAATGCTCCAAACGTGGGATAGGATAAGAGTCCGTTCTTGTAACAGCATTAACCTTTCTATCATCCACACACAACCATTGGGTACCGTCTGGTTTCGGCACCATCACTATGGGAGAGCTCCATTGCCTGCAACCCACTTCAATTATGCCATTTTTAAGCATACTCTCAATCTCCTTGTTACTCTGTGCTAATTTTAAAGTCTATATGGATGTTGTTTGATTGGAACAGCATTTCCCACATCTACATCATGCCTGTTGTAATTTATACAACACCCAAAGTGTCCGCCTGCTGTAATATGTACTGTGACCCGGCAGCCACTGCCTGCTCTAATCTGTACAGCAACACCCGCAGTCTCTGCCTGTTGTAATGTACTGCAATACCCGCAATCTCTGCCTGTTGTAATCTGTACTTCAACAGCCGCAGTCTCTGCCTGTTGTAGTCTGTACAGCAATCCCCGCAATCTCCACCTGCTGTAATCTGTACGGCAACACCCGCAGTCTCTGCCTGTTGCAATGTACTGCAACACCTGCATTCTCTGCCTGTTATGATCTGTACTGCAACAGCCGCAGTCTCTACCTGTTGTAGTCTGTACAGCAATGCCCACAGTCTCTGCCTGCTGTAATCTGTACTGCAACACCCGCAGTCTCTGCCTGTTGCAATCGGTACAGCAACATCAGGAATAACAGGAATGCGGAATATTTGGCTAATGGTAAAGTTCTTGAAAGTGTGGATGAGCAGAGGGATCTAGGTGTCCATGTACATAGATCCCTGAAAGTTGCCACCCAGGTTGATAGGGTTGTGAAGAAGGCCTATGGAGTGTTGGCCTTTATTGGTAGAGGGATTGAGTTCCGGAGTCGGGAGGTCATGTTGCAGCTGTACAGAACTCTGGTACGGCCGCATTTGGAGTATTGCGTACAGTTCTGGTCACCGCATTATAGGAAGGATGTGGAGGCTTTGGAGCGGGTGCAGAGGAGATTTACCAGGATGTTGCCTGGTATGGAGGGAAAATCTTATGAGGAAAGGCTGATGGACTTGAGGTTGTTTTCGTTGGAGAGAAGAAGGTTAAGAGGAGACTTAATAGAGGCATACAAAATGATCAGGGGGTTGGATAGGGTGGACAGTGAGAGCCTTCTCCCGCGGATGGATATGGCTGGCACGAGGGGACATAACTTTAAACTGAGGGGTAATAGATATAGGACAGAGGTCAGAGGTAGGTTCTTTACGCAAAGAGTAGTGAGGCCGTGGAATGCCCTACCTGCTACAGTAGTGAACTCGCCAACATTGAGGGCATTTAAAAGTTTATTGGATAAACATATGGATGATAATGGCATAGTGTAGGTTAGATGGCTTTTGTTTCGGTGCAACATCGTGGGCCGAAGGGCCTGTACTGCGCTGTATTGTTCTATGTGCTATGTTCTATCTGCAGTCTCTGCCTGTTGTAATCTGTACTGCAACACCCACAGTCCCTGCCTGTTGCAATCTGTACAGCAACACCCACATACTCCGCCTGTTGTAATCTGTGCAACAAAACCTGCAGCCTCCGCCTGTTGTAATCTGTACAACAAAACCCACAGTCTCCACCTGTTGTAATCTATACTGCAACAACTGCAGTCTCCGCTTTCTATAATCTGTACTGCAAGACCCACAATCTCTGCCTGCTGTATTCTGTACTGCAACTCACGCAGTCTCTGCCTGTTGTGATCTGTACAACATCCGCAGTCTCCGCCTGTTGTAATCTATACTGGAACACCTGCTGTCTCTCCCTGTGTAATCTGTATGGCAACACCTGCAATCTCTGCCTGTTGTAATCTGTACTCCAACACCAACAGGCTGAGCCTGTTGTAAACTGTTCTGGGAGGTGCTGAGACCGGAGGTAATTCCCCGGGGACACAGGTTCTAATCCCCCCATGTCAAATGGTGAAATTTGAATTCAGTAAAGATCTGGAATCAAAGTCTAATGATGACAATGGCACCATTGTCAATTTTCAGAAAAACCCATCTGCTTCACTAATGTCCTTTAGGGGAGGAAATTTGCAATCCATACCCAGTCTGGCCTACATGTGATTCCATACCCACAGCAATGTGGTTGGCAATTAACTGCCCACAACTAGCCACTCCGATCAAGGGCAATTAAGGATAGGCAACAAATGATTGTCTTGCTAGTGATGCCAACATCCCTGAATGAATCGAAAAATAGCACCCGGAGTCTCTGCCTGTTGTAATCTGTACAACACACGCAGCCCGGCCTGTTGTAATCTGTACATCAGCCACAGCCTCTGCCTGTTGTAATCTGTACAATACCCGTATTCTCCATCCTGTTGTAATCTCTACAACAAAACCACCATCCACCACCTGTTGTGATCTGTACAACAAAACCCGCAGTCTCCACCTGTTGAAATCTATACTGCAACACCCGCAATCTGTGCCTGCTGTAATCTGTACTGCAACACACACAGTCTCTGCCTGTTGTAAGATGTACTGCAACAACCGCAGTCTCTGCCTGTTGTATTCTGTACTGCATCACCCGCAGACTTTGCCTGTTGCAATCTGTACTGCAACACCCACAATCCCTGCCTGTTGTAATCTGTACTGCAACACCCGCAATCTCTACCTGTTGTAATCTGTGCTACAACACCCACAGCCTCTGTAATCTGTATTGCAACACCCACAATCTCTGTCTGTTGTAATCTGCACTGCAACACCCACAGTCTCTGCCTGTTGTAAACTGTACAACACCCGCAGTCTCCGCCTATTGTAATCTGTACAACAAAACCCGCAGTCTCTGCCTGTTGTAATTTATACAACAAAACGCGCAGTCTCTGCTTGTTGAAATCTGGACTGCAACACCCGCAATCTCTGCCTGCTGTAATTTGTACTTCAACACACGCAGTTTCTGCCTGTTATAATCTGTACTGCAATACCCGCAGACTCTGCCTGTTGTAATCTGCACAACAAAACCCTCAATCTCCGCCTGTTGTGATCTGTACAACAAAACCCGCCGTCTCCACCTGTTGTAATCTATATTGCAACACCCGCAGTCTCCGTCTTCTGTAATCTGTACTGCAACACCCGCAGTCGTTGTCTGCTGTAATCTGTACTGCAACACACGCAGTCTCTGCTGCTGGTAATCTGTACTGCAACACCCGCAGTTTCTGCCTGTTATAATCTGTACTGCAACACTTGCAGACCCTGCCTGTTGTAATCTGTGCTGCAACATCCAAGGTCTCTGCCTGTTGTAATCTGTACAATATCCGCAATCTCCACCTGCTGTAATCTGTGCTGTAACACCCGCAGTCTCCGCCTGTTGTAATCTGTACTGCAATCCCCGCAGTCTCTGCCTGTTGTTATTTGCACAACAAAACCCACAGTCTCTGTCTGTTGTAATCAATACTAAAACAGCCAAAGTTACCGCATTCTGTAATCTGTACTGCAATAACTGCAGTCTTCACCTGCATTCTTCTGTACTGCAATACCTACAGTTTCCGCATGCTGTAATCTGGCAACTGCAGTTTCCACCTTCTGTAATCTGTACTGTAACACCCATAGTCTCTGCCTATTGTAATCTGTACTACAACACCCGCAGTCTCTAGCTGTTGTAATCTGTGCTGTAACACCGCAATCTCTGCCTGTTGTAATTTGTGCTGCAAAACCCACAGTCTCCGCCTGTTGCAATCTGCATAACATCTGCAATCTCTGCCTGCCGTAATCTGTACTGCAACATCCGCAATCTCTGCCAGTTGTAATCTGCACTGCAACACCCGCAATCTCTGCCTGTTGCAATCTGTACGGCAACACCTGCAATCTCTGCCTGTTGTAATCTGGACTGAAGTACCAACAGTCTCTGCCTGCTGTAATCTGTACTGCGACCGGGCAGTCTCTGCCTGCTGTAATCAGTACAGCAACACCCGCAGTCTCTGCCTGTTGTAATGTACTGCAACACTCGCAGTCTCTACCTGTTGACATTTTTTTAACAAAACCCGTAGTCTTCACCTGTTTTAATCAATCGTGCAACACCCGCAGTCTCCGCCTTCTGTAATCTGTTCTGAATACCCACTGTCTCCGCCTGCTGTAATCTGGCACCCGCAGTTTCCACCTGCTGTAATCTGTACTACAACACCTGTGGTCCGTACCTGTTGTAACTAGTACTGGAACAACCGCAATCTCTGCTGTTGTAATCTGTACTGCAACATTCACAGTTTCTGCCTGTTGTAATTTGTAAAACAAAACCCACAGTCATGCCATTTGTAATTTATACAACACCCGAAGTGTCCGCCTGCTGTAATCTGTACTGTGACCCGGCAGCCACTGCCTGCTCTAATCTGTACAGCAACACCCGCAGTCTCTGCCTGCTGTAATGTACTGCAATACCCGCAATCTCTGCCTGTTGTAATCTGTACTTCAACAGCTGCAGTCTCTGCCTGTTGATGTCTGTACTGCAACACGCGCAGTCTCTGCCTGTTGCAATCGGTACAGCAACATCTGCAGTCTCTGCCTGTTGTAATCTGTACTGCAACACCCACAGTCCCTGCCTGTTGCAATCTGTACAGCAACACCCACATACTCCGCCTGTTGTAATCTGTGCAACAAAACCCGCAGCCTCTGCCTGTTGTAATCTGTATAACAAAACCCACAGTCTCCACCTGTTTTAATCTATACTGCAACAACTGCAGTCTCCGCCTTCTATAATCTGTACTGCAACACCCACAATCTCTGCCTGCTGTAATCTGTACTGCAACACACGCAGTCTCTGCCTGTTGTGATCTGTACAACATCCGCAGTCTCCGCCTGTTGTAATCTATACTGGAACACCTGCTGTCTCTCCCTGCGTAATCTGTACGGCAACACCCGCAATTTCTGCCTGTTGTAATCTGTACTGCAACACCCACAGTCTCTGCCTGTTGTAATCTGTACAATACCCGCAGTCTCCATCTATTGTAATCTGTGCAAGAAAAGCCGCAGTATCTGCCTGATGTAATTTGCACAACAAAACCCGCAGTCTCTGCCTGTTGTAATTTGTGCAACAAAACTCGCAGTCTCTGCCTGTTGTAATCTGTACTGCAACACCCACAGTCTCTGCCTGTTGTAATCTGTACAACATCCGCAGTCTCCGTCTGCTGTAATCGGTACTGCAACAACCACAGTCTCTGCCTGCTGCAATCTGTACTTCAACACACGCAGTCTCTGCCTTGTAGGCTATATAACAATGCCCGCAAACTCCACCTGCTGTAATCTGTACTGCAACACCTGCAGTCTCGGCCTGTTGCAATGTACTGCAACACCTGCATTCTCTGCCTGTTATGATCTGTACTGCAACAGTCACAGACTCTGTCTGTTGTAGTCTGTACAGCAACACCCACAGACTCTGCCTGTTGTAATGTACTGCAACACATGCAATCTCTGCCTGTTGTAATCTGTATTGCAACACCTGCAGTCTCTGCCTGTTGTAATCTATACTGCAACACCCGCAGTCCCTGCCATCTGTAATCTATACTGCAACAGCCGCAGTCTCCACCTTCTGTAATCTATATAGCAATACCTGCATTCTTTGCCTGCATTCTTCTGTACTGCAACACCCACAGCCTCCACCTTCTGTAATCTGACACTAGAAGTTTCCACCTGCTTTAATCTGTACTACAACACCCACAGACTCTGCCTGTTGTACTCTGTGCTGTAATACCCGCAATCTCTGCCTGTTGTAATCGGGACTACAACACCCGCAGTCTCTACCTCTTGCAATCTGTACTGCAACACCCGCAGACTCTGCCTGTTGTAATCTGTGCTGCAACACCCGCTGTCTCTGCCTGTTGCAATTTGTACAGCAACACCCGCAGTCTCTGCCTGTTGTAATCAGTACTGCAACACCCGCAATCTCTGCCTGTTGTAATCTGTACTGCAACACCAACAGTCTCCGATTGATGCAATGTGTACAACATCTGCAATCTCCGCCTGTCGTAATCTGTACTGCAACACCTGCAATCTCTGCCTGTTGTAATCTGTACTGCAGTAACCACAGTCACCGCCTGTTGTAATTTATACAACACCTGCAGTCCACGCCTGTTGTAATCTGTACTGTGATCCGGCAGTCCCTGCCTGCTGTAATCTGTACAGGAACACCCGTAGTCTCTTCCTGTTGCATTGTAGAGCAACACCCATAATCTCTGCCTGTTGTAATCTGTACTGCAACAGCTGCAGTCTCTGCTTGCTCTAATCTATAGTGCAATACCTGCAATCTCGGCCTGTTGTGATCTGTACTGCAACAGCCTCAGTCTCTGCCTGTTGGAGTCTGTACAGCAAAGCCCACAATCTCCACCTGCTGTAATCTGTACTGCAACACCCACAGTCACTGCCTGTTGCAATCTGTACAGCAACATCCGCAGTCTTTGCCTGTTATAATCTGAACAACAAAACCCACATAATCCGCCTGTTGTAATTTGTACAACTAAACCTGCATATTCCGCCTGTTGTGATCTGTCCAACAAAACCCACATTCTCTGCCTGTTGTAATCTGTATAACACCCGCAGCCTCTGCCTATTGTAATCAGTGCAACAAAACCCGCAGTCTCTGCCTGTTGTAATTTGTACTGCAACACCCACAGTCTCCGCGTGCTGTAATCTGCACTGCAACACCCACAGACTCTGCCTGTTTTAATCTGTACTGCAACACCCGCTGTCTCTGCCTGTTGCAATCTGAGCAGAAACACCCACAGTCCCTGCCTGCTGCAATCTGTACAGCAACACCCGCAATCTCCGCCTGTTGTAATCTGTGCAACAAAACCCGCAGCCTCCGCCTGTTGTAATCTGTATAACAAAACCCACAGTCTCCACCTGTTGTAATCTATACTGCAACAACTGCAGTCTCCGCCTTCTATAATCTGTACTGCAACACCCACAATCTCTGCCTGCTGTAATCTGTACTGCAACACACGCAGTCTCTGCCTGTTGTGAACTGTACAACATCCGCAGTCTCCGCCTGTTGTAATCTATACTGGAACACCTGCTGTCTCTCCCTGTGTAATCTGTACAGCAACACCCGCAATCTCTGCCTGTTGTAATCTGTACTGCAACACCACAGTCTCTGCCTGTTGTAATCTGTACAATACCCGCAGTCTCCCTCTATTGTAATCTGTGCAAGAAAAGCCGCAGTATCAGCCTGATGTAATTTGCACTACAAAACCCGCAGTCTCTGCCTGTTGTAATTTGTGCAACAAAACTCGCAGTCTCTACCTGTTGTAATCTGTACTGCAACACCCACAGTCTCTGCCTGTTGTAATCTGTACAACATCCGCAGTCTCCGTCTGCTGTAACGGTACTGCAACAACCACAGTCTCTGCCTGCTGCAATCTGTACTTCAACACACGCAGTCTCTGCCTTGTAGGCTATATAGCAATGCCCGCAAACTCCACCTGCTGTAATCAGTACTGCAACACCTGCAGTCTCTGCCTGTTGCAATGTACTGCAACACCTGCATTCTCTGCCTGTTATGATCTGTACTGCAACAGTCACAGACTCTGTCTGTTGTAGTCTGTACAGCAACATCCACAGACTCTGCCTGTTGTAATGTACTGCAACACACGCAATCTCTGCCTGTTGTAATCTGTATTGCAACACCTGCAGTCTCTGCCTGTTGTAATCTATACTGCAACACCCGCAGTCCCTGCCATCTGTAATCTATACTGCAACAGCCGCAGTCTCCACCTTCTGTAATCTATACAGCAATACCTGCATTCTTTGCCTGCATTCTTCTGTACTGCAACACCCACAGCCTCCACCTTCTGTAATCTGACACTAGAAGTTTCCACCTGCTTTAATCTGTACTACAACACCCACAGACTCTGCCTGTTGTAGTCTATACAGCAACACCCGCAATCTCCACCTTCTGTAATCTGTACTGCACTACCCGCAGTCTCTGCCTGTTGTAATCTGTACTGCAACACCCACAATCTCGGCCTGTTGTAATCTGTACAGTTACACCCAGAATCTGTTCCTGTTGTAATCTGTGCAGAAACACCCGCAGTCTCTGCCTGTTGTAATTTGAACAGCAACACCCACAGTCACTGCCTGTTGTAATCTGTACAGCACCACTCGCAGTCTCTGCCTGTTGTAATTTGGACAGCAACACCACAGTTTCTGCCTGTTGTAATCTGTACTGGAACTCCCGCAGTCTCTGCCTGTTGCAATGTACTGCAACACCTGCATTCTCTGCCTGTTATGATCTGTCCTGCAACAGCCGCAACCTCTACCTGTTGTATTTCGTACAGCAATGCCCGCAGTCTCTGCCTGTTGTAATCTGGACTGCAACACCCGCAGTCACTGCCTTTTGCAATATGTGCAGCAACACCCGCAGTCTCTGCCTGTTGTAATCTGTACTGCAACACCCACAGTCTCTGCCTGTTGCAATCTGTACAGCAACACCCGCAGTCTTTGCCTGTTATAATCTGTACATCAAAACCCACATACACCGCCTGTTGTAATCTGTACAACAAAATGTGCATATGACACCTATTGTAATCTGTGCAACAAAACCCGCAGTATATGCCTGTTGTAATTTGTACTGCAACACCCGCAGTCTCCACCTGCTGTAGTCTGTACTGCAACACCAGCAGTCTCTGCCTGTTGTAATCAGTACTGCAACTCCCGCAATCTCTGCCTGTTGTAATCTGTACTGCAACACCAACAGTCTCCGATTGATGCAATGTGTACAACATCTGCAATCTCCGCCTGTCGTAATCTGTACTGCAACACCTGCAATCTCTGCCTGTTGTAATCTGTACTGCAGTAACCACAGTCGCCGCCTGTTGTAATTTGTACACCACCCGCAGTCCACGCCTGTTGTAATCTGTACTGCGATCCGGCAGTCCCTGGCTGCTGTAATCTGTACAGGAACACCCATAGTCTCTGCCTGTTGCATTGTACAGCAACACCCATAATCTCTGCCTGTTGTAATCTGTACTGCAACAGCTGCAGTCTCTGCTTGCTCTAATCTATAGTGCAATACCTGCAATCTCGGCCTGTTGTGATCTGTACTGCAACAGCCTCAGTCTCTGCCTGTTGTAGTCTGTACAGCAAAGCCCACAATCTCCACCTGCTGTAATCTGTACTGCAACACCCACAGTCACTGCCTGTTGCAATCTGTACAGCAACATCCACAGTCTTTGCCTGTTATAATCTGTACAACAAAACCCACATAATCCGCCTGTTGTAATTTGTACAACTAAACCTGCATATTCCGCCTGTTGTGATCTGTCCAACAAAACCCACATTCTCTGCCTGTTGTAATCTGTATAACACCCGCAGTCTCTGCCTATTGTAATCAGTGCAACAAAACCCGCAGTCTCTGCCTGTTGTAATTTGTACTGCAACACCCACAGTCTCCGCGTGCTGTAATCTGCACTGCAACACCCACAGTCTCTGCCTGTTTTAATCTGTACTGCAACACCTGCTGTCTCTGCCTGTTGCAATCTGTACAGCAACTCCCGCAGTCTCTGCCTGTTGTAATTAGTACTGCAACACCCGCAATCTCTGCCTGTTGTAATCTGTACTGCAACACTCGCAATTTTTGTCTTTTAAAATCTGTACTGCAACACCCACAGTCTCTGCCTGTTGTAATCTGTATGGCTACACCCACAATCTGTTCCTGTTGTAATCTGTGCAGGAACAACCGCAGTCTCTGCCTGTTGTAATCTGTACAGCAACACCCACAGTCTCTTCCTGTTGTAATCTATACAGCAACACCCGTAGTCTCTACCTGTTGTATTGTACATCAACACCCGTACTCTCTGCCTGTTGTAATCTGTACTGATATGGCTGCAGTCTCTGCCTGCTGTAATCTCTACTGCAATACCTGCAATCTCGGCTTGTTGTGATCTGTACTGCAACAGCCTCAGTATCTGCCTGTTGTAATCTGTCCAGCAACACCCACAGTCTCTGCCTGTTGCAATCTGTACAGCAACACCCGCAGTCTCTGCCTGTTGTAATCAGTACTGCAACACCCGCAATTTTTGCCTTTTAAAATTTGTACTGCAACATCCACAGTCTCTGCCTGTTGTAATCTGTACAGCTACACCCACAATCTGTTCCTGTTGTAATCTGTGCAGAAACACTCGCAGTCACTGCCTGTTGTAATCTGTACAGCAACACCCACAGTCTCTTCCTGTTGTAATCTATACAGCAACCCCCGTAGTCTCTACCTGTTGTATTGTACATCAACACCCGTAATCTCTGCCTGTAGTAATCATTACTGCAATGGCTGCAGTCTCTGCCTGCTGTAATCTCTACTGCAATACCTGCAATCTCAGCCTTTTGTGATCTGTACTGCAACAGCCTCAGTATCTGCCTGATGTAGTCTGTACAGCAACGCCCGCAATCTCCACCTGCTGTAATCTGTACTGCAACACCCGCAGTCTTTGCCTGTTATAATCTGTACAACAAAACCCACATAATCCGCCTGTTGTAATTTGTACAACTAAACCTGCATATTCCGCCTGTTGTGATCTGTCCAACAAAACCCACATTCTCTGCCTGTTGTAATCTGTATAACACCCGCAGTCTCTGCCTATTGTAATCAGTGCAACAAAACCCGCAGTCTCTGCCTGTTGTAATTTGTACTGCAACACCCACAGTCTCCGCGTGCTGTAATCTGCACTGCAACACCCACAGTCTCTGCCTGTTTTAATCTGTACTGCAACACCCGCTGTCTCTGCCTGTTGCAATCTGTACAGCAACTCCCGCAGTCTCTGCCTGTTGTAATTAGTACTGCAATACCTGCAATCTCAGCCTTTTGTGATTTGTACTGCAACAGCCTCAGTATCTGCCTGATGTAGTCTGTACAGCAACGCCCGCAATCTCCACCTGCTGTAATCTGTACTGCAACACCCGCAGTCACTGCCTGTTGCAATCTGTACAGCAACATCCGCAGTCTTTGCCTGTTATAATCTGTACAACAAAACCCACATAATCCGCCTGTTGTAATCTGTACAACTAAACCTGCATATTCCGCCTGTTGTGATCTGTCCAACAAAACCCACATTCTCTGCCTGTTGTAATCTGTATAACACCCGCAGCCTCTGCCTATTGTAATCAGTGCAACAAAACCCGCAGTCTCTGCCTGTTGTAATCTGTACTGCAACACCCACAGTCTCCGCGTGCTGTAATCTGCACTGCAACACCCACAGTCTCAGCCTGTTTTAATCTGTACTGCAACACCCGCTGTCTCTGCCTGTTGCAATCTGTACAGCAACACCCGCAGTCTCTGCCTTTTGTAATTAGTACTGCAACACCCGCAATCTCTGCCTGTTGTAATCTGTACTGCAACACTCGCAATTTTTGCCTTTTAAAATCTGTACTGCAACACCCACAGTCTCTGCCTGTTGTAATCTGTACGGCTACACCCACAATCTGTTCCTGTTGTAATCTGTGCAGAAACACCCGCAGTCACTGCCTGTTGTAATCTGTACAGCAACACCCACAGTCTCTTCCTGTTGTAATCTTTACAGCAACACCCGTAGTCTCTACCTGTTGTATTGTACATCAACACCCGTAATCTCTGCCTGTTGTAATCTGTACTGCAATGGCTGCAGTCTCTGCCTGCTGTAATCTCTACTGCAATACCTGCAATCTCGGCTTGTTGTGATCTGTACTGCAACAGCCTCAGTATCTGCCTGTTGTAGTCTGTACAGCAACACCCACAGTCTCTGCCTGTTGCAATCTGTACAGCAACACCTGCAGTCTCTGCCTGTTGTAATCTGTACTGCAACACCTGCAATTTTTGCCTTTTTAAATCTGTACTGCAACACCCACAGTCTCTGCCTGTTGTAATCTGTACAGCTACACCCACAATCTGTTCCTGTTGTAATCTGTGCAGAAACACCCACAGTCACTGCCTGTTGTAATCTGTACAGCAACACCCACAGTCTCTTCCTGTTGTAATCTATACAGCAACACCCGTAGTCTCTACCTGTTATATTGTACATCAACACCCGTAATCTCTGCCTGTTGTAATCATTACTGCAATGGCTGCAGTCTTTGCCTGCTGTAATCTCTAATGCAACACCTGCAATCTCAGCCTTTTGTGATCTGTACTGCAACAGCCTCAGTATCTGCCTGTTGTAGTCTGTACAGCAACGCCCGCAATCTCCACCTGCTGTAATCTGTACTGCAACACCCGCAGCCTCTGCCTGTTGCAGTGTACTGCAACACCTGCATTCTCTGCCTGTTATGATCTATACTGCAACAGCCGCAGTCTCTACCTGTTGTAGTTTGTACAGCAACACCCACAGTCTCTGCCAGTTGTAATCTGTACTGCCACACTCGCAGTCTCTGCCTGTTGTAATCTGTACTGCAACACCCACAGTCTCTGCCTGGTGCAAACTGTGCAGCAACACCCGCAGTCTTTGCCTGTTGTAATCTGTATGACAAAACCCACATACTCCGCCTGTTGTAATCTGTACAACAAAACCTGAAGCCTCTGCCTGTTGTGATCTGTACAACAAAACCCACAGTCTCTGCCTGTTGTAATCTGTACTGCAACAACCGCAGTCTCCACCTTCTATAATCTGTACTGCAACACATGCATTCTCTGCCTGTTATGATCTATACTGCAACAGCCGCAGTCTCTACCTGTTGTAGTTTGTACAGCAACACCCACAGTCTCTGCCTGTTGTAATCTGTACTGCAACACCCACAGTCTCTGCCTGGTGCAAACTGTACAGCACCACCCGCAGTCTTTGCCTGTTGTAATCTGTATGACAAAACCCACATACTCGGCCTGTTGTAATCTGTACAACAAAACCCACAGTCTCTGCCTGCGGTAATCTGTACATCACCCACAGTCTCTGCCTGTTGTAATCTGTACTGCAACAACCACAGTCTCCGCCTTCTATAATCTGTACTGCAACACCCACAATCTCTGCCTGCTGTAATCTGTACTGCAACACACGTAGTCTCTGCCTTTTGTAATCTGTACTGCAGCACCCGCAGTCTCTGCTTGTTGTATTCTGTACTGCAACACCCGCAGACTTTGCCTGTTGCAATCTGTACAGCAACTCCCGCAGTCTCTGCCTGTTCTAATCTGTACTGCAACACCCACAGTCTCTGCCTGTTGCAATCTGTGCAGCAACACCCGCAGTGTTAGCCTGTTGTAATTTGTAATACAAAACCCACATCCTCCGCCTGTTGTAATCTGTTAAACAAAACCCGCAACCTCTGCCTGTTGTGATCTGTACAACGTCCGCAGTCTCCACCTGCTGTCATCTATACTGCAACACCCGCAGTCTCTGCCTGTTGTAATATGGACAACAAAACCCACATACTCCGCCTGTTGTAATCTGTACAAAAAAACTCGCAACCTCCGCCTGTTGTGATCTGTACAACAAAACCCACAGTCTCCACCTTCTATAATCTATACTGCAACAACCGCAATCTCTGCCTGCTGCAATCTGTACTGCAACACACGGAGTCTCAGCCTGTTGTAATCTGTACTGCAGCACCCGCAGTCTCTGCTTGTTGTATTCTGTACTGCAACACCTGCAGTCTCCGCCTGCTGTAATCCATACTGCAACACCCACAGTCTCTGCCTGTTGTAATCTGTACTGCAACACCCGCAATCTCTGCCTGTTGTACTCTGTGCAACAAAAGTCGCAGTATCTGCCTGTTGTAATTTGTACAACAAAAGCCGCAAGTCTCTGCCTATTGTATTTTGTACAACAAAACCCGCAGTCTCTGCCTGTTGTAATCTGTACTGCAACACCCGCAATCTTTGCCTGTTGTAATCTGTACATTTGCACCCACAATCTGTGCCTGTTGTAATCTGTACAACAACACCGGCAGTCTCTGCCTGTTGCAATTTGTACAGCAACACCCGCAGTCTCTGCCTGTCATAATCTGTATAGCAACACCCACATTCTCTGCCTGTTGTAATGTTCCTAGCCTGACATCCACTGGTGATTGATGGATTAGCTCAATAAGCTATCCCATCAAATTTCTGGAACGTTTGGAGACCTTAGTTTTGTACCCACTAGTGTTTAGAAGAGCAAGCAGTGACTTGATCAAAACCTTTGCAATCCTGAGGGGTACTGACAGGGTGCATGAGGACGGGATATTCCCTCTTGTCGGAGAATCTAGAACTAGGGGCCACTGTTTTTAACGAGGCTTCAGCCACTTAAGATGAAGATGGAGATAAATCTTTTTGGTCAGAGCGTGAAGAATCTGTTGAAATCTCTCCTCAAAATGCCGTGACAGCAGAGGGCGGAATTTTCCTTTTTTCCCTCGAGTGCTGGCTCCGGCGAGGAAAATGGGAGGGATTCTCCGTTGCCAGATGCCGATTTCGTAAGCGCCGATCAGGCGGAGAATCCACTCTGACGGCCAAATCAGGGGCGGCGCCGGTTTGATGCTGATTTTCTATTCTCCTCCCCCTCGAACGACGTCATCGCGTTGCGAGCCGCACGCCGTTGGAACGGCGTTGATCCATCATCAGAGTGCCCTCCCTTGATGCTCCGCCCCTGATGGGCCGAGTTCCCGACCGCGCGGTTGACGTGTGATCTCAGTGGTCGGGGTCCCAACGTGGGGGCCACAGACTGTCCAGCGCCACCACAGTCGGGCAGAAGCCATGCTGCTGGCCGGGGCGATTTCCGCGAGGGCTGGGGGGACTGGTTGGGGGTGGCCGGGGGTGGCAGTGTTTGGCAGGTGGGGTCCACGCACGGCCGGCGTCATGTTGTGTGGTGTGACCGCTGCAGGTCGTCGCCGTGCGCATGTGCGGCCACGGACCTGACCTTCTCCGGCCGTTTTTGGCACGGGAGCCAGGGGTTTTACCCAGAGCCGCTGCTAGCCCCTCACTGGTCCCAGAATCAGTGCGGCTTCAGCGCTGATTTTGGCGTCGTAAAACGCCACAGTTCCCACGCCGGCGCCGTCACTTAGCCGCAAAATCGGAGAATCCAGCCCATTGTGTTTCGCTCGCCTGCCGCTCAGTCGGTTTTTCTCACCATATTTTACAGCGCTTAGAAAAATAAATCCTGGAGGCCAGTCCCACACTGTCAAGCTGGTGGGCGGGGCCTGAATAAACCAGCCCTCCAGAGACAGGGACGCCATTTTTCAAGGGCCCATGGAATTCCCAGGGGCTGCCCTGGCACTGTCCCTGGCTGTGCCTGGGTGCCAGGGGCAGAGCCAGAGTGCCAAGGTGCTGGGGCAGTGCCAGGGAGCAGTGCCAGGGTGCTGGGGCAGTGTGAGGGGGCAGTGCCAGGGTGCTGGGATAGTGCCAGGGAGCAGTGCCAGGGTGCTCTGGGCAGTGTGATGGGGTAATGCCAGGACGCTGGAGCAGTGTGAAGGAGCAGTGCCAGGACACTGGAGCGGTGTGACGGGGTAGTGCCAGCGTGCTGGGGCAGTGGCAGGGGGCAGTGCCAGGATGCTGGGGCAGTGTGATCGGGTAGTGCCAGGGTGCTGGGGCAGTGCCAGGGGGTAGTGCCAGGACGCTGGAGCGGTGTGACGGGGCAGTGCCAGGATGCTGGGGTAGTGTGAGGGGGAAGTGTCAGGATGTCAGGGGCAGTGTGAAGGGGCAGTGCCGGATACCGGGGGAAGTGCCAGGGAACTGCGGAGGCATGTCCCTCTCCCCACAGGGGATGTGCTTAACCCGTGAGACCTCATCGGGTTTCCTTTGCCTGGTTCCGTTTTTTAAAACCTGTAGTAAACCTCGTCGACATTATCGGGGGTAGGCATGTGAAGCTGAGGTTACAATTCGATCAGCTGTGATCTTATTGAATGGGGAGCAGGCTCAAGGGGCTGAACGGGCTACTCAGCTCCTAATTCATATGTTCGTATGAGAGAGAGAGAAAAGGAAAGAAACAATGAGATGATTAAGAGGAGACAAGAGAAGGGAAATAGGAGAAAAGGACACAGAATGAAGGATTGAGGTGGGAAGAAAAGAGGTGAAAGAGGAGGGGATGGGAAAGAGAGAATGGCAGAGAAAGGATGAGGAAAATGAACAAAAAACCAAGAATGAGAAAGAAAGAAAAGTAAGAGGGAGGGAGAATGGAGGCACGGATAAGGTTTGGTTAAAAGAGAAGAACTTGCAAGAAAAAGATTTGACAGAGGTAGGAAGGTGTCAAAGATGCAGCAAAGAGAGAGACAGAGGGGAGGGAGAAGAGAGACGAACACAAGAAGGAGATGCACATACTGTCGACACCCACACACACAATCTTTTCCTCTTCATTTCCCTCCCAGCGTATTCATTCATAGGCTTGGGATGTAGACACATCCGGTCTTGGCTGCCTCTATCACCCAGAGTAAGGCCTACAGCTCTGGTAGATGTGGGCCCAGTGTATTTCATACAATGAGCATAATGGCAAAGCAACCCATCCTCCCAATTCACTTTCCTCAGACTTTCCCTATTGGGTGTTCAAGAATATCCAAGTGAAGCAGCAGCAAAGGATTAGCAAGAAGATTCAGTGAGAACTTTTAACCAGCTTCCACCTCCTCACCTACCCCCGAACCAAAATCAGGGTAGGTCCTTCCTATAGTAGCAGCCAGGAAACTACAATCTCCTCTTTTTTTTCATGTGGCTCATCTGAATGGAGAGCAACAACTAGAATTTTGCCTTCATCATAGAATCATAGAATTTACAGTGTCGAAGGAGGCTATTTGGCCCATCGAGTCTGCACTGGCCCTTGGAAAGAGCACCCTACCCAAGCCCATCCCATCCCCATAACCCCACCTATCCTTTTTTGGTCACTAACGGCAATTTAGCATGGCCAATCCACCTAACCCGCACATCTTTGGACTGTTGGAGGAGACCGGAGCACCCGGAGGAAACTCACGCCCACACGGGGAGAACGTGCAGATTCCACAGAGACAGGGACCCAAGCCGGGAATCGAACCTGGGACCCTGGAGCGGTGAAGCAACTGTGCTAACCCACTGTGCTACCGTTCTGCCATGTGCTATCATGTTGCTGAGACTGAGTCATTGCATCAGGAGTATCAGAATGTGCCGCTACAACACCTTCTTCGTGTTGGTCAGTTGTTATCTGTCCCAAGTTCCATCCTGAGAGGTCACAGTTACAGCCTGGAAAAATTTCAATTTTCTGTTCGGTACATCAAGTATTGACATCTGCCTTGGTTTGTGTGGGCATGGCTTCGCTTTGCCCACAAGCTTCACGAAAGACCAAAGCCAGGGAAGGAAATCTGCCTGGAGTCTAAATGTGGGTTGTAAAAGCTGGAGGAATAGGTGGAGTTTATGGTAAAATGTAGATCAAATAAAACCTGCAATGATGGACCTAAATTAAACCTCAGTGAGACTGCAGTGTTGGAATACTGTGTGCAGTTCTACAACTAGAAACCTGTCTGGATGATGAAGTGAGGCACAAAAATGAACACAAGGCATGTGATTAAAAATCCAGGAACTGTGTTTAAGCCAGAAATGAAGACTATCTGAATCAGGAATGTGAGCAGGCCACATGGTTGTTTGAATCTGCTCCATTATTCAATAAAGTCATGGCTGATCTTCAAGCTCAACTCTACTTTCACTGTCTCCATATTGTTTGATTCCCTCAGTGTCCAAACATCTATCTGTATCTGTCTTGGGCATACTCAATGACTGAGCATCCGCTGCCTCTACGTAGAGAATTCCAAAGATCCACCACACTCTGACTAAAGAAATTTCTCTTCATCTCCATTCTAAATGATGGGTCCCTGATCCTGAGATTGTGACTCTGTGTTCCAGCTGCCACAACCAGGAAATTCAGTCTGTTAATCCCTCTAAGAATTCCCGACATTAATATGCATCGTTTTTTAAACTCCAGAGAGTAATCTGCCGTTCTTACCCGGTCTGGTCTACATGTGACTCCGAACAATATGGTTGACTCTTAACTGCCCTCTGAAATGGTCTCGCAAGCCACACGTCAGGGGTAATTAGGAATGAGCACTAGATGTAACACTCACATCCCATGAAAGAAAAAAAAAAGTATATCCTTCCTCGGGTAAGGAGATAAAAACTAGTCTCACCAAAGCCCAAGATAATTACAGTAAGATATCATTACTCTTATACTGCAATACTCTCGCAAAAAAAGGCTCTCCTAATTGCTTGCTATACCTGCAGGTTAACTTTGTGATTCATGTATAAGTACCAACATTTTCTAGTCTCCCACATTTCAAGGGTATTCTCTCGGTCTTCCTACCAAAATCAATAATTTTGTATTTCCCTGCAGTTTATTTCATCTTTCACCCCATTTTGCCTCTCATTTAACCTGTCTGTATCCTTCTGCGGCCTCTTTACATCCTACTCACTGTTTACTTTTCCAGCAAGTTTATATATGTTACAGTCAATAGTTTGTAAACTGAGAGCCAAATACAGATCCTTATAGCCCCCCACTATTTACAACCTGTCAACATGAAAATGACTTGTTTAGTCCTCCTCTCTGTTTTCCATCCATGCTAATATATTCCCTCTGTTCCATGAACTTGTGCAACAACCTCTTGTGGGGGCACCTTATGGAAAGCTTTCTGAAAATGTAAATATGCTACATGCACTGGTTCTCCCTTATCTACCCTGCTAGCTACAACCCAAAAAGCACTAATAGTTTTGTCAAACATGAGTTAACACCCTGTTGACTCTGCCCAATCATATTGTGATTGTCCACGTTCCCTGTTACACAGTCTGTTATAATAGATTTCATCATTTTCGCCACAATTGATTCCAAGCTATAGTTTCCAGTTTTCTCCCTCAGTTCTTTCTTGAACAGTGGGAATACATTTGCTACTTCCCAATCCATAGGAACAATTCTAAAATCTAGGGAACTTTAGCAGATCACATTCTCCTTGATCATTTCTCCTGAAGACACCTTGGTGTCGATTCAACAGCTGACAAATCCGTCCATGAAGTTTATACCCCATCAAAATGTGTAATGTTGCCCAACTGATTTGATTTAAATTTTGTTCTCCACTGCTCAGTAACTGACTCCTTCCTCTTCCTGACTAAGAAGGACTGTCTGAAACAACTGTCTCCAAATCTTTTCATCTTTAAACATTCCATTCCAGCTGTGAAGCTGGTGCAGAAATTCCAGCCGTGATAAATAATCCCTCCTCACTGGCATGTTTGTCTAGTTTTCTTCAAATAAAAGCATTATAAAGTTGGCCTTTAACTGGTGAATGTGTCATTGGACCTGAGTTACTGTTGAGGGATTTTCAGATCTGAATATTACGATTGGATTCCATTGCTTTCTGGCCAGAAGAGTTTGTTCATAGACATTGGGATGAGGCTACCTTGTAACATTAGTGGAGACAACTTCCCCATTAGTCTTTTTTTTAAGTTAAGATTATTAAACAAATATTATCCTGAAAGACTTCACTTTTCACACCTGTTGACATTATACTTAAACAGATGAAAGATTGCCTTCCTTAAACTCAAATTTGGCAGATTAAGAATTATTTATTCTGGTTTTTGTAATATAAATAAGTCAGAATTAATTGAATCATATGTTAATTTGATAAAAAAGGAACCGCCAACAATAAACACTGCACTGTAAACTTTGGAAAGTGATCCATTTGCAAAACGCTTAGGAAACAATGTGAATTGTCATATCAGTGAAGATGTAGAATGATGGACAGATTCTGTAATGACTTTAGCTTCAGATTCACCGAATCTGCTGCCTCTGCACAAGGTGATACAAAAGCGAAACGATTACGGATAAAAATGATCGAATATAATAATGCAAAACTTACACCATAATGGGATAAAGAGCTTCATTTTAACACAATAAAGACACTCATGGTGAGGCAAGATTTCCGAAGTTAGATTTTTAGTCAAACACATTGATCCGATATCCGTTTATTTTTCTCACAATAAGGAATTCATTTTCATCATCTTTCATCCACAAGCCTCCGCCTCGAACGTCCCCAAAGCCTTTTCATGGAATTCCGGCAAGTTCTGCAGTTTCCCACAGGCCTCGACCACCAGCCTTTGAGTTCATGCCCATCATCATCGTATCTCCACCACCTCCATCTTTCATTCCAGTCCCATGTTCTTCCTCTGCCGTCTTGCTTTCACATCTGTTGTTGTCACGCGACTTCCCAGCAAGGAGGATTTTTTTAAACTTCATGCAAGGCTCAGGCAAGTTGTTATTTTTACTTTAATCATTGTGTGGCTGTCTCAAAATCCAAAAGGATTGTACAAAAAATCTTGAGGTAAATGGTCCATTTTCTACTGGATGTTACATAGTACATATATATTCACACAGACCCAAAAGGCACGTACCAAAAACCAGCTTCTCTGTGGAGTTTTCAGAGGTTCCAAGTTTCCATGATTGCATGGAAATTTATTAGAATCATAAATCACCGGTTATTAATCATCGCTCTTAAACCCCCAACAGCAGGTGTGTGGAATTATTTATTTTTAAACTTCATTTTCTGAAAGTTCTGGAACTTTTAAAACAGCCCATTGTTTTGCAAAATTTTATTTTGTATAAACCAGGTCTGATGTGAATTGGCTCTCAAAATCCAGTCTGCCAACTGCACTCTGCTCTCACTGTGAAGACAGTCTAATTAATGCACAATGTTGTTCTGCCGTGATGAAGACGGCAACACCGTTAGTTGTGGTAAACATAACACCAGGTTGGTTGGGTTGAGCTGGGGGATTGATCATTTATTTTTACTGATAAAAACAATGAGAAACTAAGTTGAAGGACCAAGATCCAACAAAGACGCTCCCCATGAAATAAGAGACCCTTTCAAGCACTGGAAACAGGAGAGAAAAGAGGCTCAAGTTTGAACTTCAATGTCAAGATGTGTGAATTATGAGGAAAAACTGGGACATTCGAACTTTGTAATCTGAAAGGGGAATATCTGAGAGGTGGGCGGTAGCAGTCTCTAGGAATCAGGGACGTCATTCTCCGACCCCCCGCCGGGTCGGAGAATGGCCATTGGCCGCCGTGAATCCCGCCCCCGCCCCCGCCGAAGTCTCCGCTCCCGGAGATTGGGCGGGGGCGGGAATCCGGCCGCGCCGGTTGGCGGGCCCCCCCGCTGGATTCTCCGGCCCGGATGGGCCGAAGTCCCGCCCAGGAATTGCCTGTCCCGCCGACGTAAATCAAACCTGGTATTTACCGGCGGGACCAGGCAGCGTGGGCGGGCTCCGGGGTCCTGGGGGGGGGCGCGGGGCGATCTGACCTCGGGGGGGTGCCCCCACGGTGGCCTGGCCCGCGATCGGGGCCCACCGATCCGCGGGCGGGCCTGTGCCGTGGGGGCACTCTTTCCCTTCCGCCTCCGCCACGGTCTCCACCATGGCGGAGGCGGAAGTGACTCTCCCCACTGCGCATGTGCGGGAAACTGACAGCGGCCGCTGACGCTCCCGCGCATGCGCTGGGAAACTGACAGCGGCCGCTGATGCTCCCGCGCATGCGCCGCATTTCCGCGCCAGCTGGCGGGGCAACAAATGCCATTTCTGCCAGCTGGCGGGGCGGAAATCCCTCCGGCGTCGGCCTAGCCCCTCAATGTTGGGGCTAAGCCGCCAAAGATGCGGAGACTTCCGCACCCTTTTGCCGGCGCGATGCCCGTCTGATTTGTGCCGGCTTTGGCGCCAGTCGGTGGGCATCCCACCGTTGGGGGAGAATTTCGCCCCAGAGGTCTACAGCACAGAAAAGGCCCTTTAGCACGTCGCGTATGCGCCGGTCAAAAACAACCACCTAATTATTCTAATCCTGTTTTCCAGCACTTCGTCCACAGTCTTGTAATCCTTGGCGTCAGAAATGCACATCTAAATACTTCTTAAAGAGGAGATCAATTTGTTGCAAGGTCAGAAGAGACTTGGCAGAATTTCGGTAATGGGGGATGTGCTGAGCAGATGCACACAAGGTGGCTCTCCTCCAAAGAAGTAGAAAATAGGCACTTCCAATTAAAATTAGCACGGAAAAATTGGAAAAAATAAATCCCCTCACCCTGTACAAAACACAGACAAGGGAAACCGTCAGGAAACAGTAACTGCAGAGTCCGCAGAGAGCCCAAAAGCTGCGGCAAAGGACAAGAGAAGGGAGTGAGCGGAGCAGCGGACCCACGATATGGAGGGGTCTGTAGTCACACCAGAGAGAGGGAGACCAGCAACCCATAAGACGAACCGCGCCTGAAGAATGAATTAAGGTCGAGATGAAGGCAACAAAAATGGTGGCGGTCACAGAAGTGTTGGCCACCATGCAGGTGTCCCTCGACAAAGTAGAAAGGAGATTGGAGGCCCAGAGAAACACGAACAAGGACCTGGAAAAAGCCTCGACAGACCAGAGCGCCTCGATCGTCGCCCTGGAGGCGGAAATAAAGAGGTTGGTGGCGACCTAGGGGAAACTTAAGGGAAAGATTGAGAACCAGGAGAACCATTCAAAGCGCCAAATTTCAGGATAGTGGGAACCTAGGGCAGGGGCCCGACAGACTACGTGGCCCAGATGGTGAGAAACCTGATGGGTAGGGACAGCTTCCCCAACCCACCAGAGATCGACAGGGCCCACTCCGGCCAAAACCCAAGGCTGGGGAGCAGCCGAGGGCGATCATCGCGAAACTGCACCGGTACCAGGAGAAAATCCAACACTGGGCCAGACGAATGAAGGCTTGCACCTGGGGGGGGGGGGGGGGGGGGGAGACTTGGGTCAGGTACCAGGGCGGGGAACATTATTTCACGACCCCTGTGGGATGCGGACGAGTTTGTCCAAAAGATCGGGCTGGGCAAACAGCAGCAGAGGCAATAATGAGGCAGACACCGGAGATGCAGATGTACCGCCTAGTCCTGAACATGCAAACCAGTACACAGAAAGGAGGGGGCGAGCGTAGCAGAGTGAAGGAGAGGGTGAGGAGGAGACAGAGGGGAAATCAACACAGAAGGTCTAAAAGGGGTTCGGGTTACCCCAGGCGTGGGGCCACTGCACTAATGGGAAAGCTAGTGCCAAGAGGTATGAATGGTGGGGGGGGGGAGGTGCACGGCGCATCCCCCATCGGGGAGAGAGCACCTGCCGACATGGGGGTGTGCACCACCAATGGGGGAATAGCTAGAGGGTTAGGTGGGGGAGGGGGAGAAAGAGTAAGGGGACAACAATAGGGAAGCAGGTTAGCAGCAGAAGGAGAGAGAAGCAGAACCACGGGGGGCACAAAGGGACAAGGGAGGGCAAGTGCTCGGTACAGGAGCAAAGCAACAACAGACCACACGAGATAACAAGGAACCACTTTGGAGGGTCCCCAAACAGGGCTTACACCCGTGCTGACTTCTTTGTAATGGAGAAATTGGTGCTTCTCGGGATAGCAAGAGTGGAATATTCTGCGATCGGGATCTCCGACCACACTCCACATTTATGGAAGTGAGGTTGGTGACGGGTCGTGCCCACCGCCCCCCATGGAGGTTGGACACGACCCTCCTGGCCGACAAGGCCTTCTGCGGAAAGCTATCACAGGCCATGGATGAGTATATTACTAATAATCATAATGGGGAGGTCTTGCCCTCTATGTCTGGGAGGTGCTGAAGGCTGTGATCAGAGAAGAGGCTACAAAGTGCATAGAGAGGGTAGCTAGGTATTACCTGGTCGACTTCACATGGGAGGGGGATGGCATTACTCGTAGGTCCCACCCATGGAGCTTCTGGTGGAGAGGCACTACCACTGTGCTAAATCGAACAGATCTAGCAACTCAAGACTGTACTAGCACAAGCCACTATATCGCTGGTACCCAAGAAAGACAAAGACCCAACAGAATGCGAGTCATACAGACTCATTTCGCTGCTCAATGTAGACGTGATAATACTGGCACAAATCTTGGCCAAGTGACTGGAGAACTGCGAGGAGGTCGCAGAAGATCAGACGCGCTTTAATCAGAACCATCTTTATTATTGTCACAGGTAGGCTTACATTAACACTGCAATGAAGATACAGTGAAAATCCCCTAGTCGCCACATTCCGGCACCTGTTCGGGTACACGGAGGGAGATTTCAGAATGTCCACATTACCTAACCTGCACGTCTTTCGGGACTTGTGGGAGGAAACCGGAGCACCCGGAGGAAACCCGCACTGACACAGGAAGAACGTGCAGACTTCGCACAGACAGTGACCCAAGCCGGGAATCAAACCTGAGTCCCTGGCGCTGTGAAGCAACAGTGCTAACCACTGTGCTACCATGCCTCAAGGGTAGACAGTTAACAGCAAACAGCAGGCGCCTGCTGAACGTGATAATGATCCCATATAGGGATAGGTCTTCAGAGGTAATCATCTCCCTGGACGCAGAAAAAGCCTTTGACCGAGTGAGATACTAGAGCGGTTTGAACTGGGAACAGAGTTCACCTCCTTGGCGAACGGACCAACACCACCAGCCCTAAATACTTCCAGCTGCACAGGTGCATAAGGCAGGGATGCCCGCTGAACCTGCTTCTAAATGCCCTGGCAATTGAGCTGCTGGCAATCGCCCTCAGAACGGCGAAAAATTGGAAGGGGTGGTGGGGTAGTGGTATTGTCACTTGTTATGGGCCAGGGTTTAGAAATTCCAAAGTATATTATGAAGTCCACCTGACCTACAACCTTTATGTTGAATTTGGCGAGGATGAGCACAAGACCCTTCCTTTCAGGTGTGATTCATCAGTCTTCCCAGACTCTTTAATCAAAACAAACTTTATTCTAAGAACTTAGTTAACATTTATAGAAACACACAGCAAGACATTTTATCAATTGCAAACTTAAAGTCACCCCCAGCTACAGTAATCTTTGTATAACACTTAATGAATTCCCCCTTAACTGTTCCAATTCAAAAACAAAATCCCATAAACCAAAAACCCCTTTTCAAGGGCGTGGTCCAGAACTCTGCATTCTCACTTGAATAAAACTGGCTTTCCCTCAGATTCTGATGCCGTCCCATCAGCAGGTTTAAACCCTTCTGGGAAGAAAACTATATCTTTTATGTTACCAAAACAAGTAACTATAATCAATGGGTTTTGGAGCAACTCTTTAAAATGAAAATAGAGAGAGATGGGCCAAAACACTTATTTTCTCTGTCTGTAGACCACGGCAGTCAAAACAGAAAGCGAAAGTAAAACAAACCTCACAGCTACAGCTCAGCTCCACCCACAAAATGACATCGTTGAAGCCATGTGATAAGACACAAAACCTTTCTTAAAGGGTCACTCACATGACACACCGGACTAGTAAACAAGAAGACCCAGAGTAGCATTCTGGGGGCCAAGGTTCAAATCCCACCACGGCAAATGGTGAAATTTGAATTCAATAAAAATCAGGAATTAAAAGTCTAATGATGACCATGAACCCATTGTCGATTATCGTAACAACCCATCTGGTTCACTAATGTCCTTCAGGGAAGGAAATCTACCGTCCTTACCTGGTCTGGCCTGCATGTGACTCCAGACCCACAGCAATGTGGTTGACTCTTAACTGCCCCTTCAAGGGCAATTAGGGATGGGCAATAAGGGACCTCCACTGGCGGCTGTGATAAAATGGTCACACACAGGGCAGCTCCTGCTTGAAGGTGTAGAAAAGAGCTAATTTTACCTGGAATTGCAACAACTTTGACAGAAAAGTGTACCTGAAGGGCGGAGAAGTCCCCCCCCCCCTCCCGGGAGTGGTGTGTATGCTGGTTATCAAACCCGGCAGAAGAAGGTGAAGGAGTTGGAAGAGACCTGTGGAGGTGGACTTTCTGCAGGAAATGCACCTCCATGTGAAGAACCAGGTTAGGCTGAAGAAGAGATGAGTGGGTCAGGTTTTCTACTCGGGGCTTGATTCAAAGTCACGGGGAGTGGCAACTTTGATGAGTAAGAAAACAGGGTGTGTGAGTGCGAAGGAAGTGAGGGATCCGAATGGGAGATAGGTAATGGTGAGTGGGGTATTAGAAGGGATACCGGTGATATTAGTGAATGTGTATGCACCGAATCGGGATGATGTAGGTTGTATGAGGGGGATCCCAGACTTGACCACACACCAGTTGATCATGGGAGGAGATTTTAATTGTGTTCTAGAGCCGTAGGTAGATATTTCGAGCCCCAAGTCAATGGGTAGGATACGAATGGCAAAGGATCTGGGTGCGTTAATAAAAAATATGGGTATGGTGGACACATGGCGCTTCAAGAACCCAGGGGGGAAGGGAGTATTCCTTTTTTTTGCATGTGTACAGGGTATATTCCAGAATTGACTTTTTTGTGTTGAGCCAGGAGGTTTTGGTTGGGGTGGAGGGGACAGAGTATGCGGGGATAGTAATCTCGGACCATGCACCCCATTGGCTAGGGATTTGGCTCAGATCAGGACGGGAGCAGAGGCTGGTATGGTGGCTCGATTCGGGGTTGTTGGCAGATTGAGGGTTTTGTGACAAAGTGCGGACTGTGATTAAAGATTATGTAGAATTGAACCAGAATGGGGAGGTGTCGCGGCCACATTTTGGGAAGCACTAAAAGCGGTGGTCCGAGGGGAGATTATCTCATTCAAGGCACATGAAGATAGGAAAATGAGGGAGGAATATGAACGGCAATGAATGAGATAGTTGAGGTGGATAGGGAGTACTCAAGGGTGCCCACCACGGAGGGATTGGTGAGGAAGAAAGCATTACAGGGGCAATTTGATAGGCTAACAGGGAGGGTGGTAGGACAGCTACATAGGGCAAGATGGGTGCAGTATGAATACGGGGAGATGGCGAGTCGAATGTTAGCGCACCAGCTGCGGAAGCAGGCCACGTCCAGGGAAATATTGAGATATGGACTGGAGCAGGGGATATGTGGTCGGATCCGGGGAAGATAAACAAGGCGTTTAGGGATTATTATAAGGAGCTGTACAGGATGGACATGGGATGGTTCTTAAATGAACTGGAGTTTCCACAGTTGGAGGAAGTGAAGAGGTGGGCACTATAGGAGCCCTTGGGGCTGAGGGAGGTATTGGACAGTGTAAGGGGTATGAAGTTGGGGAAGGCTCCGGGGCCTGATGGCTACCCGGCGGAATTGTATAAGGAGTTTACGGCGGATCTGGCACCACATCTTTTGGGGGCGTTTAACAAGGCATTGGAAAAGATGGAGTTGCTGGAGACGATGACGCAGGTAACAATCACGTTAATACCAAAAAAGGGGAAGGACCCTTTGGAATGTGGGTCATATAGGCCCATATCGCTGTTAAATGCAGACGTGAAAGTGCTGGCTAAGTTGGTGGTGGGAAGGATGGAAGGATGAATCCCGGGGGTTGTTGTGGAGGACCAAACAGGCTTCGTAAAGGGCAGGTAGCTTTCTAGCAATATAAGGAGACTGTTAAATGTGATTATGACCCCGTTGGGATCTCAGGTACCGGAGGTAGTGGTGTCCGTGGACGCAGAGAAGGCCTTCGACAGGGTGGAGTGGCGATATCTGTTTGAGGTCCTAGGAAGGTTTGTGTTTTTGCCGGGGTTTGTGGTATGGGTGCGCCTGTTATATGTGGCACCGATGGCGTGTGTGCGGACCAACGACATGGTTTCACGGAACATCGAACTGCACTGAGGAACAAGGCAGGGGTGTCCGCTATCATCGCTGCTCTTTTTACTGACTATAAAGCCTCTGCCAATGGCTCTTAGGTGGTCGACAGAGTGGCATGGGATTACGAGGAGATGGAGGGAGCATCGGGTGTCGCTCTGTGCTGACAACCTACTATTGTATGTTTTGGACCCGCTGGAGAGCATGGACAAGATCATGGGCATGTTGAGGAAGTTTGGGGTGTTCTCGGGATATAAGTTAAATGTAAACCAGGGGCTAGTTTAGCACAGTGGGCTAAACAGCTGGCTTGTAATGAAACAAGGCAGCAGTGCAGGTTCAATTCCCGTATGGCCTCCCCGAACAGGCGCCGGAATGTGGCGACTAGGGTCTTTTCACAGTAACTTCATTGAAACCTACTTCTGACAATAGGTGATTATTATTATTATGTAGGGAAAAGCAAAATGTTCCCGGTGAATGAGTTGGGTCGGCAAACCAATTTAGGGGAGATGCCATTTAAGGTGGCCAGAGACAGGTTCAAATACTGGCGAATCAGGCAGCGAGGGAATGGGAGATGCTTCATAAATGGAATTTAACAAAACTAGTGGAGGAGTCTAGGGAGGATCTCAAGAGGTGGGACATGCTGCACTTGACTTTGGCAGGGAGGGTCCAAGTCATGAAGATGAACATTCCACCGAGGTTCCTGTTCATATTCTAGACACTCCTGATCTTTATACCGAAGGCCATCTTTCAGTAACTGGACACAATTATTTTGTACTTTGTATGGGCAGGGAAGGTGACAAGGGTTAAGAGGACCCTGCTACAGAGGCAGAGGCAGCAGGGAGGGTTGGCGTTGCTGAACCTATATACATTACTATTGGGCGGCGAACGTGGAGAAGTTGAGGTGATGGTGGGAAGGAGAGGGGGTGGAATAGGTTAGGATGGCGGAGGAATCTGTAGGGGATCCAGCTTAAGGGCTATGGTGGCAGTAGCATTGCCAATGGCGCTGAGCCGGTACTCAGGGAGCCCGGTGGTGCAGTCCACGGAGAAGATCTGGAACCAGTTGAGGAGGCACTTCAGGATGGAGGGGATTGCGGTGTTAACACCGTTGTGTGAAAACCATGAGGTTGAGCCGGGGGGGGATAGATGGTATGTATATGAAGTGGAGTGAAGTGCTGGTTAAGGGGAGGGATTTGTACCTGGAAGAAGGGTTTACCAGTAAAGAGGAACTGAAGGAGAGGGCAGAGCTCCCGAGAGGAAGTGAGTTTAGGTAACTGCAGGTAAGGGACTTTGTGCAGAATGTTTGGAAAGAGTTCCCCGGGTTGCCGAGGTACACCCTGCTGGGGCAACTGCTGCTTCCAGATGTGGAAGGAGACAGCAGGATCGGGGACATATACAGGTGGCTGGGAGAGTAGGCAGGTGAGCAGCTGGTGAGGATTAAGGAGAAGTGGGAGGGGAGATAAACTGGGGTGTATGGAGTGAGGCGCTATGCAGGGTAAAGGTGACCTCCTTGTGCGCAAGGATGAGCCTGATACAGTTCAAGGTGGTGTACAGGGTGTATATGACTCGGGCGAGAATGAGTGGGTTCTTCCAGGGAGTGACATACGAGTGCGAGAAGTGCTGGCGAGAAGTGTGGGAGAATCATATTCATATATTCTGGGGCTGTGAAAAGTTGGGGCGATTCTGGGTGGGAGTCTTCACGAGGATAGTGGGGGAGGAGGTTGGACCGGACCCTTTGGTGGCGATATTTGGGATATCAGAGAAGCTGGAGCGGATGGAAGATAGGAAGGCCGACGTTATGGCCTTCGCCTCTCTGATTGCCTGGCGACAAAGTTTATTGGAGTGGCGGTCAGCAACGCCTGGCTGGGTGACTTATATGACTTTCTTTGGCTGGAAAAGATCAAATACGATTTAAGGGATTCAGCGGAGGGTTGCGAGGCAAGGTGGGGGATGTTCGTGACTGTTGTGTTATGCACCCTGGGGTAACACGGACTGCAACTGGATGCAGTTGTACTTGAAAGTAGACTCCAAACTGTGATGTTGGTTCAGTACGCTTTATTGAACTTGTTAAGCAGTGCACACAGTTCGCTGTGGGTTTGACACTACTAATCTAAGCGTGCTTACAATAACTAACTAGACCAGACTAGCTCTGAACCACGTGTAGAAGGTGCTAACTGATATATACACCCTGACTGTCACTACAGTTGTCACCAGTGGAAAGAGCAGAGTGTTGATGCCTCGTGTGTTTTATAGTGGGAGACCACCTTCTAGTGTTCTGCCTGGTGATTGGTTGTGTTCTGTCCTGTGTGTTGATTGGCTGTACTGGGTGTCTGTCACTGCCTGTCTGTATCTCATTATGTTCATGAGTGCATATCAAGACAGTGACCGTGTTTGGGAAGTTGTTCATCGGCGGGGGGGCGGGGGGGGGTGAGGAGGGGGAGGGTGGAAAAGGGGGAAAATTTGTACAAACTGTATAGTTGTGTGTTGGGAAGGGTGTTTCCCAAATTGTTTATATGGTGTAACTTTTCATATATGTTTGGAATAAAATACATTGAAAAAAAAGGATGGGCAATAAATGCTGGCACAGCTACGACGCCCATTCCTATGAACAAATTTAAAAAAAGAGAAGGGACAGAGAGCACAGAGGATCTATGCGGATGACCTGCTCCTCTACGCCTCGGACCCGCAAGGCAGGGATCATGGAAGGGATCATGAAGCTCCTGAAAGAGTTTGGGGCCTTCTTGGGCTACAAACCCAACCTGTGCAAGAGTGAAATCTTCCCCGTGAACCTGAAGGGGAGAGAGGCAGAGCTGGAGGGACTGCTGTTCAAGCGAGCCCAAAGCAAATTCCGCTGCCTGGGGATCCAAATTGCCCATGATTGGACCCAGATCCAGAAACTGAGCAGTCTGGCGGAGGAAGTTAAAAAGGGGCAGTAGAGTAGCATAGTGGTATGGGCGGCATGGTAGCACAGTGGTTAGCATTGTTGCTTCACAGCGCCAGGGTCCCAGGTTCGATTCCCGGCTTGGGTCACTGTCTGTGCGAAGCCTGCACGTTCTGCCCGTGTCTGCGTGGGTTTCCTCCGGGTGCTCCGGTTTCCTCCCACAGTCCAAAATTGTGCAGGTTAGGTGGGTTGGCCACGATAAATTGCCCTTAGTGTTCAAAAAAAAAGTTAGGTGGGGTTATTGGGTTATGGGGATAGGGTGGAGGTGTGGGCTTAGTGCTCTTTCCAAGGGCCAGTGCAGGCTCGATGGGCCGAGTGGCCTCCTTCTGCACTGTAAATTTTATGAATCTATGAAAAAGGACCTGCAGAGGTGGGACACACTGCCACTCTCCCTTACGGGGAGGGTGTATATGATCAAGATGAACGTACTGCCAAGGCCCCTCTTTCTGTTCAGATCCGTACTGATCTACATCCCCAAGGCCTTTTTTAACACAATTGAGAAATTGACCATGTCATTCATCTGTGGGGGGGACAAATCCAACGATCGCCAAAAGGGCCCCGCAAAGAAAAATAAGTATGGGGAGCCTGGACCTCCCAAACTTACAATTCTACCACTGGGCGGCCACAGCAGAGAGAGTGAGGGGATGGGTGAAGTAACCAGGAGCAGAATCGGTGAGGATGGAGGGACGTCCCTCCAAGCCCTCACCACAACAGCACTCCCATCCCCGCCAGCCAACCACTCAACAAGCCCAGTGGCAATAGCCACACTCCGGACCTGGAACCAACTGAGACAGCACTCGGTCTGACCGAAATGACCACCATGGCCCCCATCTCTGGCAAAAACAGGTTCGCGCCAGCCACGATGGATGCCACCTTTAAGAGGCGGAGACAGAACGGAGGGACGCTGACAATTAGGGACTTCTACATGGACGACAGACTAGAGACGTTAGAGGAAGTGACAGAAAGGTTACAATGGCCCAACAGGAACAAACTGCGACACTTACAAGTAAAAAAACTTCTTCCGCAAGGAGACAACATCATACCCATGGAAACCGAGACACTCAATGTTAGAGGAACTGTTGGAAGTGGACAGCCTGGGTGGGGGAACTGCGCGGACCTATATGAGAAATGTTAGAAGGAGCACGCTCCTGTTGGATGAGGCACAGGAGGAATGGGAGGAAGAACTAGGGTTTGAAATAGGATGGGGACTCTGGAGCGAAGCACTGAACAGGGCCAGCTCCATCTCCACACATGCACTTCAAAGTGGTGCACGCAGCACACCTAATTGGAACCTGAATGAGCAGGTTCTTCTCGGAGGTGGAGGACAAATGTGAACGGTGCCAGAGGGTCCGGCCAGCCACACCCACATATTCTGAGTATTCCCCAAACTTCTTGGGTTCTCGACAGCCTTCTTTGAAGCAATGTCCATGGTAGTGGGGATGAGGGTGGAGCTGTGCCCAAGAGTTGCAGTCTTCGGGGCACCGGACCAGCCTGAACTCTTTATGGGGAGGGGGACCGACACCTTTGCCTTTGCCTCCCTAATCGCCCGCTGGGGAATCCTGCTCCTTCTCGGCTGGCGATCAGCAGCACCACCCAAAGCTGCAGACTGGCTGGCTGACCTGTCAAATTTATCCACCGGAAGAAGATCAAATTCACCATCCAGAGGTCGGAAGAGGGCTTCCACAAAACAAAAGCTGACCAACTTGCTCCAGGACCTGTTTGAAGCCAACAGCCAATAGAACAAAGGCTTGTAGGGGGGAGGGGGGGGGGCTGGGGGCAGAAACAGCCGGGGAAGACCAAGGAGTGCGAGAGCAAGGCCGCAGAGGATGGCAGGGTCAAAAGGTCCCAAGTCAGAATGGGGGCACGCACAGATTGAACGAACCCTGTAACCCCCACCCCTTCAAGATGGAAACGTGTAAATAAAACCAGCGAATGAGCCGAGCCATTGTGCACCCAAAGAGGGGGGACAGGGACGGAGGCAAGGTACTGCAAATGTTCCACTTCCCTCTCCGTCGCTTCTTTTCTTTTTGTTGTAAATAACTGAAACCCTGAAAATATGAAATATAGAACATGATGCCAATGAAATACTTAATTAGTTGAGGGGGCTGAGATGGGGGGGGGGGGGGGTTAATTGATATTGGTGTGAAGGGTGGAGGGGAGGGGACTAATCCTTCATCATATGTTAATGTACGGTCTTTTTGTAAACTTTGGAAAAAACCATTAAAATCTCAATAAATATCTATATGTAAAACCTTCTTAAATGTTATGAGGGTTGAGGATGACATCCGTCAGGCTTGGTGAGTCTTTAGATGACGAAGGAGCCCGATTCTGGATGCACCAGCTCTTCCGCAGTGGCGGCATGTTGTTGCGCGGAGAGGAGGGTGAGTGGCCCGTCCCACCCCGCTGTCAGGTGGCTGAGTCCCGAAGCTGCTCATGCCCTGATGGACCAGGTGGAGCGATGCCCGGTGGCCCACACTCTTCTCCTCTCAGTTAGTGGTGTCAGTGCCTTTGCTTTAGGACAAATCCTTACACCTTTCCCTTTAGCCAGGGGATTGGCCAATGGAGAGCTGGGAGACGAGAACCTGACAAGGGAGGGCATCTGAGAGGTGACCTTATAGAGTTATGCAAGATTATTAAAGGGATCAAAAAGCGTTAAACTGGAATATTACTTAAAATGAAACTGCAGGAGTAGAAAAGGGGACAGTGGATTAAGCTGAGAAAAGATCATTTTAGGATTGATATCAGAAATTCCTCTTAACGCAGAGCGATGAACATGCCGAATACACTCCCACATAGAGGAGTGGAAACAAAAACTCAGAGAATCATTTAAGCATCAGTTGGATGCTACAAGGAGAAGAATCTCTTGGGTGGGGCCAATTCGGATGGGCTGAATGGCACAGTACTGATCTTGTGGAGGAGGATGAGATTAGGTTAATTTGGAAGTGTTTAGCAAATCTAAGGGCGGAGGATCGACCAAAGGAGGCCCTAAGCCATTGACATCTTGGAAAAGGATTTAGAAACTATAAAAAGGCATGTTTATGGAATATCTAACACATTCTCAGGACATCAAAAGGACTTTACATTCAACAGATAACTATTTCTTTGAAAAGTAGCCTCTTATCTTTTCAAGTGATTACAGTAACCAACTTGCGCGTTGAAAGGTTCACAAACAATGAATAAATGAAAGACTAGGTACTGGGTGGGATCCTTCCGTCCCTCAGTGCGATGGCGCACCTTTCACTGGCGGTAGGATTCTCTCTTCCCGCCGCTTGTCAATGGGATTTCCCATTGAAGACGCCCCATACCATTGGAAAACCCGCAGGAACTTCCAGTGAGAAAAGAAAATCCCGACGACATGAGAATTCCAGCCAATGTCTTTCTGTTGTGTTGAGGGAGGAATGTTGGCCCAGACACTGGGAGAACTCCTTTCAATGGTGCCATGGGATTGTAAATGCCCACCCAAGCCTGCTCAGACTCATTGTTTTAAAGATTACATTCACCTGTAAATAAGTGGGATGGTAATTCGTTTCTTGTCTCAGTTGATGATCTTTGTTGATTGGTGAACCTTTCCTCAGGGGTTTAAATAGGCTAGTTTGAATCAAGGATGGACATGAATAGGACAGATAAAAATGGTTATCGCTCATCCAATGCTTTCTTATTTTTCATCCAATTAGTGATGGTATTGCCCAATGCTTTTATTTTTCAGCAGACTTCATAATGAAGAGGACCCCGAGCCCATCCCAAGCAGGAACCCGTCATTTGGAGAGCTGATTGGTACCAAAAGCAAACTCTGACAGAAGGGAGAAAACATTCCGGTTCATCACATGTTCGTCATACTATAACCACTCCGGGGAAAACTAATCGGGAAAATTGTGTATTTTAATCACAACTATTTCATTTTGGTCCTCATTAACTTTGGACAGAACTGACCTTTTCTTAGGAGATCTCCACCAAAGTCAAAGCAGATCCAGCTCTCCAATGTAATGACCTTGTAAGAGAAAATTCACTGACAGGACATTGAAAATTCTGCCTCTGTTCTCTGGGCAGGCACCAGGAGTGCATGTTGAGAAAGTTTTGGCCCCAGCTTTCATTGATTACTTTTTTTTAATAAAACATTTTATTGAGGTATTTGTGATTTTGTAACAATAACAGAAGAAACAGTGTACATACAAATATAAACATAGCGCAAAGGCCGTCTTTCTCCCTCACAGGTCCCACCTTTCTTACACACTAATCTAAGCTACCCCCCCCCCCCCCCCCCCCACCCCCCCGCCCCCTCTCTGCTGACAGTTAGTTTTCTCTAAAGAAGTCGACAAACGGCTGCCACCTCCGGACAAACCCTGACATTGACCCTCTCAGGGCGAACTTGATTTTCTCCAGGCAGAGAAAGCTATCCAGGTCTCTGACTTCGGGGGCTTTGAGTCCCTCCAAGCTAATAGTAACATCTCCGGGCTACCAGGGAAGCAAAGGCCAGAACATCTGCCTCTTTCTCCTCTTGGATTCCTGGATCCTCCGATACTCCGAAAATCGCCACCTCTGGACTCAGTGCCACCCTTGTTTTTAACACCTTGGACATGACATCCGCAAACCCCTGTCAGAATCCCCTAAGCCCAGAACATATGAACATGGTTCGCTGGTCCTCCCGCACACCTTGCACACCTGTCTTCTATCCCAAAGAACCTGCTCATCCGGGCCACTGTCATGTGTGCCCGGTGAACGACCTTAAACTGTATCAGGCTGAACCTGGTGCATGATGTGGACGTGTTGACTACTCAATGCATCCGTCCAGAGACCATCCTCTATCTCTCCTCCTAACTGCTCTTCCCAGTTGTGTTTCAGCTCCTCGGTCTGTGTTTCCTCTGACCCCATGAGTTCTTTATAGATGTCCGAAACCCTCCCCTCTCCCACCCATACTCTAGAAAGTACCCTGTCCTGTATCCCCCTTGGTGGTAGGAGCGGGAAGATTGAGACCTGCCTGCGTAGGAAATCTCGCGCCTGCAGGTACCTAAACTTATTCCCTTCCATTAATTGAAATTTCTTCTCCAACTCCCTCAGGCTGGGAATGCTCCCCTTTATGAACAGATCTCCCACCCTCTCGATCCCTGCTCTTTGCCATCTCTGAAACCCTATATCCAGCCTCCCCGGGGCAAACCGATGATTATTGCGGATTGGAGCATTGATTACTTTTAAGCAGCACGGGGTTTAAGGCAGGAAGAGAAAGATAGGAAGGAACAGGGAAAAGTGGTGTGAAGAGGTATAAGAGGTGTAATAGTGAGGAGTGCCAAAGGACAGGATTGAGGCTGATGGTTAGTTTTCACTACAGTAACCAGTAGAGTAAGGTGGCCTTATAGCCCATTAACAGGGCAATTTAACCAGCTCCCCTAGGGGCCTACTAGTGGCTGTCCAATGCATCGCCTGTTTCAGGCAATGGGCCCTCGTTTATATGACAGGCAGATAGGACTCCGTTTGTCATTTTAGGTCAGAACTGATTGGTTCCAGAGCCGGTGACACAGGCCGGATCCATAGACAAATGAAAACGAAGAGGCTCTTGCCCAAAACCAAGTGTCAGTTATTTTGGTGGGGGTTGGAGCAGCAGGAATTCAGAGAAATAATCTGCACACCCATCGCTCCGGGGGTGCCTTACCCATGATCCTGACCACCCTCATCCCGCAGTGTTTGTAGACGTGACAAGTATGATGTGTTGGCATGTGATTTGTCCATTTAAACATACATAAGATGGAGTCCCAGAATCTTCAAGCCCCTGCTCAAAGTGGTGTGAGTGGACTGTGAAACATCAGGACCCTGAGAACATTGCAGCATTATCCTTTACCACCTGCTGATAGGTGAACAAGCAGACCGAGTGAGAGATCAGGACTGCCCAGGAGGTATCCCCAAGTCATATGTCTGCTCTTCTCTTTCCTACTGCCAAAAAACATTCGTAACTTAAACCTGCATATTATGATGCATAGAAACAAGACCTCATTTTGAAATGCAGACTTTTTGGTAATAAGGGCAATTAAGGGATTTTGGATCAGAAACCCTGTTGTGACTGCCCCACAGGAGCAATGGGGTCCTGACCTCGAGCTGTCTTTGTCTCTGATATCAAGGAGTTTATTTTGGGGAAGGGTAGAGGGCATGTTAAACAAACCTGTTCCTCTTGACCCACAAGCCGTGCTGTAAATTAACTTACCTTCCCCCCGAAGGTGCCTCCCTTCAGCTCCAGGGTTCCTTGCATCCTTTTTGGCCACAGTTAATCCTGAAAAGCTGATAAATTCAGGTGTGAACAGCCTCATTGACATAATTACAATATCAACTTGCCTCCTTGGAGTTGGTTTGCTGTAAATCCCTATCCTGCTTCCGTTAAAATCTAGAAAAAAGCAGGTTTGAGATCAAGGTTCTGAATTTTAACTTTGTAACCCAACCTTCTGCCATACAACTTATTCTAGAGTGTTTAAATCCCACATGTTTGTTTTCCTTTCCATTTTGGTATCTGATGTAGACTGTTGGAGATAAAGATTAATCACCTTAATTATTCATTAAACACCATTATTGCATGTAGAATGCAGCTACCAGGATTGTAGCTTGGGAATTAGGTGGGCTTTGCTGGAAATTCAGATGACAGTAGGAAATAGGTGCTGGACAGGCCTTTAGACACCTTCATTATGTTCACAACTGATCTTCGACCTCAGCTCCACCTGCGAGTGTAACAGATCAGCTTTTTAAAATGTAATTCAGTGCCCATTTTATAATGGGGACTGAATTACATCAACATGCCCTGCCTCCTCCAGCCTCCAGCACTGCTCAAGCCTGCACATGTTCTCAATTCCTCATGTGCAACAGAAAGAACAACTGGCCAAAATTTTGTGCAAAGCACAAACCTCCTATCAGTAAACCTTTCCTGGTGTTATCATGATGTGACTGATGTAACTGAAATGCAACATTGACCTTTGTGAATTGTTGTCCCATTGACTTTTTAAAATAAATTTTAGTGTACCCAATTCATTATTTCCAATTAAGGGGCAATTTAGTGTGGCCAATCCACCTACGCTGCACATCTTTGGGTCATGGGGGCGAAACCCACGCCAACACGGGGAGAATGTGCAAACTCCACACGGAAAGTGACCCAGAGTCAGGATTGAAACTGGGACCTCAGCGCCGTGAGGCAGCAATGCTGACCACTGCGCCACCGTGCTGCCCCCGTCCCATTAACTTGACCAGCAGTCACAGTGTCGTCGTATACTTGGGAGAATTTTTTATTTTAAAAAAATATTTTTTTCCTAACACAGCAAAATAGAGTGAACATTAACATAGTGCAAAAAGAGAATATACAATAGCAATTGACTAGACGTGACCCCATGCGCCTCAGCCTTCCCACACCCTCCCAACGGAGCACTCACCCCCACTCCCCTACGGGTCGCTGCTGCTGCTGACGTTTTAATTTTCCCTGAGAAGCCATCGGACGGTATTATGCCCCCGCTCAACAGCAGCAGCTCTGTACACTTGGCAAAATTATTTACACACAAAAGTAGGCATCTGTTCGTGGTGTTGTCGTCCCTTGCTTCTCCCAGGCAGAGTTCGCTGCCATTGTCGTCTCGTTCCGCTTCTGCGCACTTCCGCTTTTGCGGCCCTCCCGTCTTCCCCGTTTTCTCTGTTCCTGTGGACGTTAAGTTTGTTAACATTTCCATGCCTCCCCCCTCCCAATGAACGTGCTGCCCAGGTACCTCTTCCTATTCAGATCCATCCCGATCTACATCCCCAAGGTCTTTTTCAAAGCACTAGACAAACTAATCATGGCGTTCATATGAGGGGGGGGGGGAAGAATGCTAGGATCCCAAAGAAGGTCTTACAAAAAACAAAATCCAGTGGGGGGGGGGGGGGGGGGGGGCTAGCCCTCCCAAACCTACAACTTTACCACTGGGCGGCGACGGCCGAGCGATTAAGGGGATGGATCAAGGAGCCAGAAGCCGAGTGGGTGCGCGCGGAAGAGGCCACCTGCATGGAGACCTCCCTCCGGGCCCTCGCCACGGGGGCGCTCCCATCCCCATCCCCACCCAAAAAATACTCCAGCAGCCCGGTGGTAATAGCCACCCTCCAGTCCTGGAACCAACTACGGCAACAATTTGGCCTGACCAGAATGTCGGGTAAAGCTCCCATCTGCAACAACCATAGGTTCACGCCAGCGCTGACTGACGCCATCTTCAAAAGGTGGGGACAGGACAGAGGGACACTGACAGTCAGGGACCTATACACGGACGGCAGGATCGCAACACTGGGCGAACTGACAGAGAAATTCCAGCTAGCCAGGGGGAACGAGCTAAGGTACCTGCAACTAAAAAACTTCCTAGGAAAGGAGACAGGGACATACCCACAACCACCATGACAGACCCTACTGGAAGAGTTACTGGACGCAGTCATACTAGATAAAGGAAATTGTAGTGACACGTATGACCGACTGGTAGAAGGGGCCGACACCGTATTGGACGCAACAAGAATGAAGTGGGAGGAGGACCTGGGGATCGAAATAGGGTGGGGAGACTGGAGCGAAGTACTGCACAGGGTCAACTCCACCTCCATGCTCAGCCTGACGCAACGAAAAGTGGTACATAGAGCCCACTTAACGGGAACCCGTATGAGTAGGTTCTTCCCGGAGGTGGAGGACAGATGTGAGCGGTGCCAAGGAGGCCCAGCCAACCACGCCCACATGTTCTGGTCCTGCACCAGACTTGTGGAGCACTGGACAGCCTTCTTCGAGGCAATGTCCAAAGTGGTGGGGATGAGGGTGGAGACATGCCCGAAAGTGGCGGTCTTCGGGGTTTCAGACCAGGCAGATCTATTCCTGTGGAGGAGAGCGGACACCCTTGCCTTTGCCTCCCTGATCGGCCGCCGTAGAATCCTGTTCGGCTGGCGGTCAGCAGCACCACCCAAAGCTGCAGACTGGCTGTCCGACCTCTCGGAATCTCTCCAAATGGAGAAAATAAAATTCGCCATCCGAGGGTCAGACGGCGGCTTCCACAGAACGTGGGAGCCATTCACCCAATTGTTCCGAGACCTGTCTGTGGCCAACAAACAAGCAGAAGAATAGCCAGGTAGCCAAGAAACAGGGGAAAGTAGCCAAAGCATGAGAGGGAGAGATAGACCGGGGGGGGGGGGGGGGGGGCAGGAGCGGGGAGAGGGGCAGTAGAGGGAAGAGACGGTACTTGGGAGAATTAAGCAGATCTCTGGAGAAACTTTCCGATGACTCTCAAATTAATTCTCTTTTAAAAAAAAATAATTTTCATTAAAGGTTTTCATAAAATATCAATAACAAAATGAGAAAGAAAAAAGAACCCAACAGGGTTAAGTACAAAACACAATCTAAAAAAGCAACCCCCCAAACCCCTCCCCCCCTGTACCTAAATAATAAATTAACATTAACACCCCGACTTATGACAACAGGTGTATACACCCCCTCAGACCCTCCAGTGTAAATAACATAAACAAAAATAAAGTAACCCCCCCCACCCCACCCCCCCACCCCCCGAGCTGCTGCTGCCATTGACCAATGTCTATCGTTCTGCCAGAAAGTCTAAGAACGGTTGCCACCGCCTAAAGAACCCTTGTACCGACCCTCTCAAGGCGAATTTCACCCTCTCCAATTTAATGTACCCTGCCATATCGCTGATCCAGGATTCCACGCTTGGGGGCCTCGTATCTTTCCACTGAAGGAGAATCCTTCGCCGGGCTACCAGGGACGCAAAGGCCAGAATTCCGGCCTCTTTCGCCTCCTGCACTCCCGGCTCCTCTGCCACCCCAAATATTGCGAGCCCCCAGCCCGGTTTGACCCTGGATCCTACCACCCTCAACACCGTCCTCGCTATGCCCTTCCAAAATTCCTCCAGCGCTGGGCATGTCCAGAACATATGGGTGTGATTTGCTGGGCTCCCTGAGCACCTAACACACCTGTCCTCACCCCCCAAAGAACCTGCTCATCCTTGTCCCGGTCATGTGTGCCCTGTGCAGCACCTTAAACTGTATGAGGCTGAGCCTCGCGCATGAAGAGGAAGAGTTCACCCCCCCTAGGGCATCTGCCCACGTCCCCTCTTCGATCTCCTCTCCCAACTCCTCCTCCCACTTACTTTTCAACTCCACCACCGAGGCCTCCTCCTCCTCCTGCGTCACCTGGTAAGTTTCCATCTCTACTCCGCTCCAGGAACACCCTTCTCACCCTCGGAGTCCCTCGCGCCCACACAAACCCCATTATACTCCTGTTAACCCGCCTGAAAAAAGCCTTCGGGATAAACACGGGGAGGCACTGGAACAGGATCAAAAACCTTGGGAGCACCGTCATTTTGATTGACTGCACCCTACCCGCCAGGGACAGCGGCAACGCGTCCCACCTCTTGAACTCCTCCTCCATTTGCTCCACCAACCTTGTAAAGTTAAGCCTATGCAGGGCCCCCCAGCTCCTGGCCACCTGGACCCCCAAATATCTGAAACTCCTCTCCGACCTTTTTAGTGGGAGCTCGCCAATCCCCCTCTCCTGGTCCCCTAGCTGAACTACGAACAGCTCGCTCTTCCCCATATTGAACTTGTACCCCGAAAAGTCCCCGAATTCCCTAAGGATCCTCATTACCTCTGGCATTCCTCCCACCGGGTCCGCCACATACAGTAACATTAATTCTCATTTTTGACCAAAAGAAAAATTTGATATTTCAGAAGTGGTATAAAAAGAGTTTTTCGAGGAGGTCACTAAGATGATTGATGCAGGTAGGGCAGTAGATGTTGTCTATATGGACTTCAGTAAGGCCTTTGACAAGGTCCCTCATGGTAGACTAGTACAAAAGGTGAAGTCACACGGGATCAGGGGTGAACTGGCAAGGTGGATACAGAACTGGCTAGGCCATAGAAGGCAGAGGGTAGCAATGGAGGGATGCTTTTCTAATTGGAGGGCTGTGACCAGTGGTGTTCCACAGGGATCAGTGCTGGGACCTTTGCTCTTTGTAGTATATATAAATGATTTGGAGGAAAATGTAACTGGTCTGATTAGTAAGTTTGCAGACGACACAAAGGTTGGTGGAATTGCGGATAGCGATGAGGACTGTCTGAGGATACAGCAGGATTTAGATTGTCTGGAGACTTGGGCGGAGAGATGGCAGATGGAGTTTAACCTGGACAAATGTGAGGTAATGCATTTTGGAAGGGCTAATGCAGGTAGGGAATATACAGTGAATGGTAGAACCCTCAAGAGTATTGAAAGTCAAAGAGATCTAGGAGTACAGGTCCACAGATCACTGAAAGGGGCTACACAGGTGGAGAAGGTAGTCAAGAAGGCATACGGCATGCTTGCCTTCATTGGCCGGGGCATTGAGTATAAGAATTGGCAAGTCATGTTGCAGCTGTATAGAACCTTAGTTAGGCCACACTTGGAGTATAGTGTTCAATTCTGGTCGCCACACTACCAGAAGGATGTGGAGGCTTTAGAGAGGGTGCAGAAGAGATTTACCAGAATGTTGCCTGGTATGGAGGGCATAAGCTATGAGGAGCGGTTGAATAAACTCGGTTTGTTCTCACTGGAACGAAGGAGGTTGAGGGGCGACCTGATAGAGGTATACAAAATTATGAGGGGCATTGACAGAGCGGATAGTCAGAGGCTTTTCCCCAGGGTAGAGGGGTCAATTACTAGGGGGCATAGGTTTAAGGTGAGAGGGGCAAAGTTTAGAGTAGATGTACGAGGCAAGTTTTTTACGCAGAGGGTAGTGGGTGCCTGGAACTCACTACCGGAGGAGGTAGTGGAGGCAGGGACGATAGGGACATTTAAGGGGCATCTTGACAAATATATGAATAGGATGGGAATAGAAGGATACGGACCCAGGAAGTGTAGAAGATTGTAGTTTAGTCGGGCAGTATGGTCGGCACGGGCTTGGAGGGCCGAAGGGCCTGTTCCTGTGCTGTACATTTCTTTGTTCTTTGTTCTTTGTTGGTCAACGCCATCGCATCACATCATAAAGCTGGAAGATCCGGGTGGCATGTGGCACAGTGGTTAGCACTGCAGCCTATGGCGCTGAGGGCCCGGGTTCGAATCCCGGCCCTGGGTAACTGTCCGTGGGCTGTTTGCTCATCCTCCCCTTGTCTGCATGGGTTTCAGATGGATTGGCCATATCTTTTTATTAAAACAGTAAAACTATATACAAGGCCAAACGGTACAAACACTAATTTTGTGTTGGAGAAACTGCGCACCCTCCCCTCAGTACCAACATACAGGGAGGGGGGTAGGATACTCTGATTATTAAAACAGTTCACAACACAGTTGTACAAAAAAAACAAATGGTACAAGCACTAAACTTTGCGCTGGAGAGAGCAGATACCCTCGTCTGTACGAACAGAAGGGAAAGGAAGGGGAATGGTGGGGAGAGAGGGGAAAGGAGGATGGTTGGTGTAGTGATCTCTGTAGGTGCATGCACACAAGGGGTTAATGGATAAATAGCAGCACCACATGATCACCAGAGGGTTGGACCAAAAGTGGTATAAAAAGCAGCCACACGGGGTCTCTCACTCTCTCTCTCGTGGGTGTACTGTGAACAGGGTGACATCAGAATCACATAGATAGTTAGGGGAGTTATGTTTAGTTTTTATTGTTAAATCTTGTTAACCAATTCCTAGTTTCCATGTTAAGGTAAAGAACTCATGCATTTATAGTTATAGTTACTCAATAAATCTTTGTTGTTACTGGGCAAGTTCGAGTCTTCTTCAACAAGATTCAGAGGACCTCACCATCAACCAAGGATTGAGTAACACGTGTTATCGACCACGCAGGTAACACCACATGGTACCAAGAAGTGTTGGCCTTAACAACATAAACAGAAACTAGCTAGATTAGGTTTGACAGACAAGAAAAAGAAAAAAAAACTCGGATAAGATATTCAGCCAAGGAAGGCATCGCCCACTTGGGTCTCTCGGGCACAAACTGGTAAGATGGAATCACTTCCAGCTCCAGAACACCTCAGAACCTCTGGTAATCTCCAGTATAATTGGAAGATTTTCCTGCAGCAATTTAATTTGTTTCTGGAAATTAAGGGCATGACCGCTGTGCCAGATTCCAAAAAAATAGCATACCTCTTAGCTGCAGCAGGGAAACTGACCATGGAGATATATAACTCATTTACCTACGCCGAAGGGGAGGACAAGGATAAGTGGGACATAACTTTTAAAAAATTTGATACCCACTGCAAATCGGAGGTGAATGAGACATTTGAACGTTTCAAGTTCACCAGGCGCATACAAAGACCAGGCGAATCGTTCAGCAGCTTTATCACTGACTTAAAGCTGCTGGCCCAATCCTGTAATTATGAGACCCTCCGCCTCTCCCTCATCAGAGACCAAATTGTCATTGGCATCTCTGATGAGGGACTCAGAAAATCTCTCCTGAAGCACAAAAATCTTAATTTTGAAAAGGCTATACCACTATGTTCTGCTCACGAAATCACTGAAGCACAATATCAACAGTTTACTTACTGGGACCAAGGCCTCCACCACGTGGTTGGAGCTGTCAAAATGGTGGCCCAGGCTTCTCGAAGGCGCTCCTTCACCGGCAATCCCGCACGCGGGAATCTGCAAGTGGCCCACACACATGCACAGTTTGCACCGAGACTGGAACCGGCTGACAACGCTACTGCGCATGCGCAAACTTGGCGGGATGGCGTTAGGACATGTCATAACTGCAGACACGCCCACTTAAAAGGGCAATGTCCAGCTTTTGGCAACCAGTGCCTGAGGTGTGGAAGATAGAACCACTATGCATTCAAATTTCGAGCTGTGCTACAGATGACTTCCACGGGGCAACAACTAAGACCCTGCGACGTTCGGAACGTGGCATCTATGGACCGTCAACCAATATACAGTGATTACCTGTCCGAAAATGATGACCTTGCCTAGGATGACTCCTACGGTGTAACTGAGAATCTTACGTCACCACACCTCAGCCAAAATGCCCCAGAGTGAACAACAAGGGGTTTAAAGTTTCAAAACAAAAAATTATTGTCCCCAGCGACAGAATGAAGCCCGAGCCTCCACTCACAGTTAAAGATCACTGCCGCAGCACCCTGAAACATACAGTTTGCAACACCCAAAGAGAAGAGCACAATGACAAATCCATAGCAAAAGATTTGTTCATTGACGATGATTACCCAGGAGATGAGTTCCTCATTGGACAAATAGAGCACCATGTCACATCCTTGACAAGAAACGATGATTTGCTCGCTGATGAATGCCACTCAGCCATGGATCAGTTCTCCGGATCGGATGGTCATTGCAGCAGCACCATGGGTGCCAAGTTCCATTCGAGTCTCATGGTGGGAGAATCCAGTACCATGACGACATGGCAGCTCGTCGACAAAATGGATGACAGCCACATGTCACATATCTTAGCAGAAGGCAACACCACACAGAGAGCACAGATTGACTCCACTAAGGGAGTGATACCGGCCTCCAGAGCGAGCTCGTTGACAGGCTCCAGAATGGCTACAAACAACGACTCCGGAGCGACAGCCGTGAATGAGGAAGACTATGACGGTCTAACTGCCTTGTATGAGCAGCCAGCAGCAGACATTAAATGTCTACCCACTGTTGATAAAAGCAGTGAATAAAACCACAACAACAACAGATCTCATGATTTTGTGTCTGCGCCGCAGCAATCACCCAACCCAGCTTGCAAAAACGATGACATACGGAGTCAACACTGCAAGCACAAAAGAAAGTCCGCTACTAACACCAAATTACTTCAACCATTCTGATGTCTCGTGATGTCCTCACATCCACACATAAACACTGACGGTGGTCACAACATATATGATCAAACTCATACAGTCTGGACTCACAAAGTTTTTCGTTAGGATGGACTTTTTAAACGTTGATTGACTTTGTACAGTCACTATTACCATCACATTCTGGACACAGCGTTACTTGTTTTATCTGTTCCCAGTTGACTTAATTCATTATGTTTGTTCAATTTTCATTACACCATACAGAAAATCTGTAACACATTAAAAAGAGGGAGATGTAGTGATCTCTGGAGGTGCATGCACACAAGGGGTTAATGGGTAAATAGCAGCACCACATGATCACCAGAGGGTTGGACCAAAAGTGGTATAAAAAGCAGCCACACGGGGTCTCTCACTCTCTCTCTCGTGGGTGTACTGTGAACAGGGTGACATCAGAATCACATAGATAGGGGAGTTATGTTTAGTTATTATTGTTAAATCTTGTTAACCAATTCCTAGTTTCCATGTTAAGGTAAAGAACTCATGCATTTATAGTTATAGTTACTCAATAAATCTTTGTTGTTACTGGGCAAGTTCGAGTCTTCTTCAACAAGATTCAGAGGACCTCACCATCAACCAAGGATTGAGTAACACGTGTTATCGACCACGCAGGTAACACCACATGGTACCAAGAAGTGTTGGCCTTAACAACATAAACAGAAACTAGCTAGATTAGGTTTGACAGACAAGAAAAAGAAAAAAAACTCGGATAAGATATTCAGCCAAGGAAGGCATCGCCCACTTGGGTCTCTCGGGCACAAACTGGTAAGATGGAATCACTTCCAGCTCCAGAACACCTCAGAACCTCTGGTAATCTCCAGTATAATTGGAAGATTTTCCTGCAGCAATTTAATTTGTTTCTGGAAATTAAGGGCATGACCGCTGTGCCAGATTCCAAAAAAATAGCATACCTCTTAGCTGCAGCAGGGAAACTGACTATGGAGATATATAACTCATTTACCTACGCCGAAGGGGAGGACAAGGATAAGTGGGACATAACTTTTAAAAAATTTGATACCCACTGCAAATCGGAGGTGAATGAGACATTTGAACGTTTCAAGTTCACCAGGCGCATACAAAGACCAGGCGAATCGTTCAGCAGCTTTATCACTGACTTAAAGCTGCTGGCCCAATCCTGTAATTATGAGACCCTCCGTGACTCCCTCATCAGAGACCAAATTGTCATTGGCATCTCTGATGAGGGACTCAGAAAATCTCTCCTGAAGCACAAAAATCTTAATCTTGAAAAGGCTATACCACTATGTTCTGCTCACGAAATCACTGAAGCACAATATCAACAGTTTACTTACTGGGACCAAGGCCTCCACCACGTGGTTGGAGCTGTCAAAATGGTGGCCCAGGCTTCTCGAAGGCGCTCCTTCACCGGCAATCCCGCACGCGGGAATCTGCAAGTGGCCCACACACATGCACAGTTTGCACCGAGACTGGAACCGGCTGACAACGCTACTGCGCATGCGCAAACTTGGCGGGATGGCGTTAGGACATGTCATAACTGCAGACACGCCCACTTAAAAGGGCAATGTCCAGCTTTTGGCAACCAGTGCCTGAGGTGTGGAAGATAGAACCACTATGCATTCAAATGTCGAGCTGTGCTACAGATGACTTCCACGGGGCAACAACTAAGACCCTGCGACGTTAGGAACGTGGCATCTATGGACCGTCAACCAATATACAGTGATTACCTGTCCGAAAATGATAACCTTGCCTAGGATGACTCCTACGGTGTAACTGAGAATCTTACGTCACCACACCTCAGCCAAAATGCCCCAGAGTGAACAACAAGGGGTTTAAAGTTTCAAAACAAAAAATTATTTTCCCCAGCGACAGAATGAAGCCCGAGCCTCCACTCACAGTTAAAGATCACTGCCGCAGCACCCTGAAACATACAGTTTGCAACACCCAAAGAGAAGAGCACAATGACAAATCCATAGCAAAAGATTTGTTCATTGACGATGATTACTCAGGAGATGAGTTCCTCATTGGACAAATAGAGCACCATGTCACATCCTTGACAAGAAACGATGATTTGCTCGCTGATGAATGCCACTCAGCCATGGATCAGTTCTCCGGATCGGATGGTCATTGCAGCAGCACCATGGGTGCCAAGTTCCATTCGAGTCTCATGGTGGGAGAATCCAGTACCATGACGACATGGCAGCTCGTCGACAAAATGGATGACAGCCACATGTCACATATCTTAGCAGAAGGCAACACCACACAGAGAGCACAGATTGACTCCACTAAGGGAGTGATACCGGCCTCCAGAGCGAGCTCGTTGACAGGCTCCAGAATGGCTACAAACAACGACTCCGGAGCGACAGCCGTGAATGAGGAAGACTATGACGGTCTAACTGCCTTGTATGAGCAGCCAGCAGCAGACATTAAATGTCTACCCACTGTTGATAAAAGCAGTGAATAAAACCACAACAACAACAGATCTCATGATTTTGTGTCTGCGCCGCAGCAATCACCCAACCCAGCTTGCAAAAACGATGACATACGGAGTCAACACTGCAAGCACAAAAGAAAGTCCGCTACTAACACCAAATTACTTCAACCATTCTGATGTCTCGTGATGTCCTCACATCCACACATAAACACTGACGGTGGTCACAACATATGTGATCAAACTCATACAGTCTGGACTCACAAAGTTTTTCGTTAGGATGGACTTTTTAAACGTTGATTGACTTTGTACAGTCACTATTACCATCACATTCTGGACACAGCGTTACTTGTTTTATCTGTTCCCAGTTGACTTAATTCATTATGTTTGTTCAATTTTCATTACACCATACAGAAAATCTGTAACACATTAAAAAGAGGGAGATGTAGTGATCTCTGGAGGTGCATGCACACAAGGGGTTAATGGGTAAATAGCAGCACCACATGATCACCAGAGGGCTGAACCAACAGGGGTATAAAAAGCAGCCACACGGGGTCTCTCACTCTCTCTCTCGTGGGTGTACTGTGAACAGGGTAACATCAGAACCACATAGATAGTTAGTGGAGTTACGTTTAGTTATTATTGTTAAATCTTGTTAACCAATTCCTAGTTTCCATGTTAAGGTAAAGAACTCACGCATTTATAGTTATAGTTACTAAATAAATCTTTGTTGTTACTGGACGAGTTCGAGTCTTCTTCAGCAAGATTGAGAGGACCTCACCATCAGCCAAGGATTGAGTAACACGTGTTGTCGGCCATGCAGGTAACACTACAGTTTGGAGGGATGGAGTCAGGGTGTTGGCGGAGGGGGTGGGGGGTGGGGGGGGGGGGTGGGGGGGGGGGGGGTGGCTGCTCAATAGGACACTGCAATTGCCCCTTAATTGGAAAAAAATAATTGGGTACTCTAAATTTTTAAAAAATAAAGCTGGACGATTGCTTCACTTTAAAAAGCAGTGTCAATGGGCAGGATTCTCCATTTCTGAAACTGAGTGTTGACACTAATGCTGGAATTAGTGGAAAACTGGCACCGCACCGGGACCGATTCGATGACTGTTGAGGGGCTAACCACGTGGAACACAATCAATTCCAATGAGAAAGGGTGCCGGATTCGCGGGTTTCATGATTGACACTCAGGAGGCTGACAAGCTGCAGCCTCATAGACATACTGCACTCCCCACACCCCCCCATCCCAGCCAACACGATGGCAGCGAGGAGAGCAGCCCCAGGGTTCCGAGACGCAGAACTGGAGACCCTCCTGGACGCGTGGAGGAGAGGAGGATGATCCTGTAACCTGGCCCGGCAGGGAGGCTGCCAGCTACCCCCGTTCACTGTGCCTGGGCACAGATGGCAGAGGCGGTCAGCGCCATGTGCTACGTCATCCAGACCGGCCAGCAGTGCCAAAATAAAGTGCACAACCTCCTCAGGGTGGCCAGGGTGAGCAGGCAGCACTGTGCTCCTGGCACCCACCCCCGTCCCACACACCCGTAACATGACACCTCCACCTGGAGGGCGGGCGAACCCCCACCCTGTGCCACATGCCGATACCCATACAGACCGCCATGGCCGGGTGTCCTGGCCACTAAGGCCACCAGCTACCCACCCCCTGGGCTGCATGCATCGGAATTTCTAACACTGTAACTTTTCTCCACCCCCTCCGCCCTCACTCCCACCCTCACCCCCACATCACCCTCACCCCCACCACCACCCCCGGCCCACGTCTAATCATGCTTCTTATCTTGTGCCTTGCAGGAGCTGCTGGTGATGGGGCGGATCCATCTGGTGTCCCCCGCCCTCAGCCAGCGCCGCAGCCCCCCCCCTCCCGAGCTGAGAAGCGATGAGAGCAGCTCGGACACCAGACAATCAGAGACCCCTGAGCTCGAGTTGGAGGTTGTCAGTGACTTCCCGTCACAGCTGTCTCCAACACCCTCCACCATCCCAAAGGCACTCACCTCGGTTGGGCACTTTAGTGAAGAGGCTCCCGGGACACTATCTGCTGCTCACCACACAGCTGATCCAATACAGCAGGTGGAAATAGAAACTCCTGAGGCGGGCGGACGGTCGGAGGGTAACCTAGCCCCAGGGACTAGTTGCCATCTAGACGGGATTCGCGCTCCTGGAACAGACGGTTCCATTGATCGTGGAGATGCAGTCGCAGAGCCAGGGGTTGTCGGCGAGCATCCAGCACCTCCAGGTGCAGTTGGAGGAGTCCAACCACGTGGAGATGGTGCCGACAATGCCTCCACCCAGGCCAATACCGTACGGGTGGCATCTGCGGTGGAGGCCTTGGGGGCGATGCTTTCAGCTATGGATCAGCATGTCCAAGGCCTGGGCATTCTTTGCAGGCATTGGCTGAGGCCCAGGACAGGTTTGCTTTCTCACAGGCAACATTGTGCCAGAGCCACCTGGACATTACAGCGGCCCTCCTGAGCGTGGTCCAGTCACATCAGGCCATGGCTGGGAACATTGCATATATTGCCCAGGCGCTGCCCGACGTGGCGCAGCCACAGCGGAATGGGGTCCAGTCCCAGAGGGATATAGCACAGTCACTGGTTGATGTGACACAACCCAGAAGGTGGCGGCACAGTCAATGGGTGATGTGGCACAGTCCCAGATGGAGATAGTCCACTTTCCGTGCTCCATGGCCACGAGCATGCAGACCCTGGTCAACACCAGAGCGGGTCTCCAGGACTGGCAGTGCCAGGTGTTGGGGGAGCCTCAGGGGTTAGCTCCACTCACACCCTTGTCCCACGGAGTAGCCCGGGGACCATCGGGCACTCCGAGGGAGGAGGAGGTGATGGGCCCGACCCGTGACGCCCGCTGCTACCCGCTCTGCTGCTGCAGCTTCCTCCTCCTTGAGCAGCTCCAGCTTGTACAGCCCTGGGTAAACTGGAAGGCCATCATTGCTGGTTGAATTCCAATACCAATTGTCTGCAGGGGGTGAAAGGCCGACATGTTAACATGGTACCTACCCCTGTGCCCAACCAGGTCCACCAGGTTACATGGCGCTCCAGTTGGCACTCCAGGCTCTGCCTCCACATGTTCCCTACCCCCCATCGCCGCACCCCCAGCCCCATCGTTGGACGGCTCCCTGGGGGCCTCTGGCCCTGGCGACTGTCCCTGATGCCAGGGATACGGTCAGCTAGCATTGCCCTTGTCAACAGTACGCTCCTCGGCCCCAGCCTAGCACACCCATAGGGGCTACTGTGGGTATTGCCTATGGTGGGCCTCCGGCGGGTGTCAGCCGGGTGAGGGGGGGGGTGGCAGAGGGTGGGATGGGGTGTGGGGCACCCATATGGCCAATGTCACTCTGAAGAACCAGGGACCAAGATAGGGTGGTCCGGCTATGCGTAGCAAGATGGCTGCCTTGCAGGCCGCGGTAATGGCGGTTTATGACTGGACACTGTGACAGTCCCGTGGAGGGTCACCCTGGCCACTCGGCATATCCCCCCCCCCCCCAAGCCCTGGTAGTGCCCCCTCTCCCACCACAGCCAGCCTGGCCAGTGTGTGGACCGACAGCCCACAGTCACCCATCTCTGTGTCCTATCTCCTCTCTCTCTCCCTCATCAGCAATGACGCCTGTTTCATTAAAAGCACAATGACGCCTGTTTAATTAAAAGCACAAGTGAACCGCGCCGTTGGGAACTCAGCCCTTTGGAGGAGGAGAATCACGAAGGCCCCAGAGAATAGCGGGTCGTGCCCGATAATGATATGCAAATGGTGTTTAGTGTACATGCATTCATCTCAGGAATGGAGAATCCGACCGTTGTCGAGGTGATGGAGAATTGTGATTTGACGTCTAATCGGCGCCCACTGTGATTTTGACGTTGGAACCTATTCTCCGCCCAATCGCTTTTCCCGATTCCACCGTCGGCCAATGGAGAATCCCGCCCAATGCTACTTGCCGAAAATTTCAAGAAATGCATTCAGAAAGCGTTTTCTCCGCCGCGACACAGACCTTGGAATTTCAAAGGAATTCCAGTATCCCAACTGAAAACAGAGGTGATTTGATGGCCACCAAAAGGAGAGGAATTTTACATCAGTCTTTAGACCATACGATCATGTTGTATCATTGGGCTGGGGCTATTGTGCAATATCCATCATGTTAACCCCACATATATAACAATGTCGGTGCCAACCCAACAACAAATTCAACAACTTTAGCAAACCTAAGGATCATTTTCATTTGCCTTTTATTTGTGTTTCTAAAACTTCTCTAACTTCCTGTCCTAACAGCTTGTTTTTAAAAAAACAACAGAATGTACAGACGTGTGTGAATCACACTTGGTGCTGACATTCAAGTTCCCAGATGTAGGACTCATCACCGAATGATGCACATGTGATCAGAAATGTCAATAAAGTGGACACGTTGTAGAGTGAGAGAGAGGACGAGAGAGTGAGAGATGGCAAGGCACAGAGAGCGATCAATTGGCACAGGGGAGATATAATTATGACAATTTTCCCGTGCTCATCCAGTAACCTAATTCCTAAAGTGGAGTTGGAGGAATTTGAAATCAAAAGGCAACATTAAATGAATAACTTGTTCCTTTTACTGTGTGGTAATGTTCCTCTGCTGCCTCTTGTGTCTTTTCAACATATGGTCCCATTTTCTGACAATTGCAAACTTCAGCGTGAAGATAAATGTAAATGTATTCACTGCACAAATGCTCAGACTGTAAAAATAACAAAAGATCAGTAACAGCAGCACACTTTGGATAGACTATTATTAATCTTCAAACCTTTCATCCAACATGCATTTCTGAATAGATTAAACCATTACCTAGGGTAGGGTTTAAACTAATGTGGCAGGGGGATGGGAACAAATGCAGGAAGCTGGAGGATAGTAAAGAGAGGATAGCAACAAAAGTCAGGAAGAAGAAAAATGGAAGGCAGAGAAACAGATAGAACTGCATTTATTTCAATGCAAGAGGTCTAACGGGCAAGGCAGATGAACTCAGGGCATGGATAGGAATATGGGACTGGGATATTATAGCTATTACTGAAACATGGCGGAGACTTCCGGTGACGGCGGGCGGGAGGCAGCCGCATACTGGAGGGCTCCCGCTCGGGAATACAAATTTTGGAGCTTTAACGCCCGGTCCCGGGGGCAACGGTAGCTGAAGAGGCTGTAAGAAGGCACAGGGAGGAGAAATGTCCAAGTTTGGGAGAAAAACGGCTGTGAAAAAGGGGGTTAACAGAAGTCCGCCGGGGAGTGAAAATGTCAGCGCAGGAACTGTAAGGAAAGCGGAGGCTGGAGCACCAGGGAGGTTGCATCGCTCACAGCAGAAGAAATGACGAAGGTGATGGCTGTGGAACTTGAAAATCAGTTCACAAAACACATGGAAGCGATGAAGAAGGAGATGGAGGCGGTATTGAAAGTGCTGGTGGAGGAGGTGATTGCCCCAGTGAGGGCGGCGGTAGCAAGCGCAGCGGCGGAGGTGCGGGAGCAAGGTGAGACACTGAAGGAAGTGGAAGAGGCATTATCGCAGCACAATGATCAACTCACCTCGATGGGGAAGGAGTTGCGGAAGGTGATAGAGACCAACAAGGGTCTGCGAGCCAAAATGGAAGACCTGGAAAACAGATCCAGGCAACAGATTATGAGAATTGTGAGTCTGACCAAAGGGGTGGAAGGCGCGAGGCCGACGGAGTATTTTGCCACGATGTTGGCGAAGCTATTGGGGGAGGGGGGACGATCCCTCCCGATATGAACTGGATCGGGCTAATCGGTCGTGGAAACCTATACCAAAGGCAAGTGAGCCGCCAAGAGTAGTAACTCTGTGTTTCCGTAGGTATAGCGTGAAGGAGAAGATCCTGAGCTGGGCAAAGCAGAAGCGGGTGGTGCAGTGGGCTGGAGCTGGTATACGCATCTGCCAGGACTTTACGGTGGAGCTGACGAGGAGGTGGGCTGCCTTCAGCCGGGTGAAGAAGGCACTGTATATCAGCAAGGTGCAGTGCGGCATAGTATATCCAGCTAAGTTGAGGGTGACCTACAAATCCAAGGACTTTTATCTTGGGATGGCGGAAGCAGCGGAGGAGTTTGTGAAGGCAGAAGGACTGTGGCAGAATTGAGAAATGGTCGTGTACCGATGTAGCCTCATGTAACTTTATTTTTTCACTGTGTGTTAGTGTATGTACTAAATGAGTCGACGCTGTGTATTTGGACAAGGGAAGAGTTGGGACTTTCATTTACAATGATGGTTCTTTGGGGCTTGGGTGTGTATGCGGGGTTTGTGTGCTAAAGGGGATTTCTTGGTTTTCCTGGGACTGGGCAAGGGGGAAGGAGACCCGGGCGGGGGGCCTCCACACTGGCCAGTTTAAGCCGACCAGTGAACGGGAGTGAGGTGGGGGGAGGGTCTGCGGCCATCAGAGCCTGGCAGAACAGGTTTCAGTGAGTCGAGCCGGGGTGAAAAGTTGGGGAAAGGAACCGAGGTTGGTGGAGGAATTTACAAGAGCAAGTGGAGGGGAGGAATCTGGGAGGGGGGTTGGGGGGTGTCTACAATAAATGGGTGCCATTCACGGTACTCTTTCGGGGATTGGATGGCATTGATTATTAGGGGGGGGTTGGGGGGTGGACTGTATATGTCAATGGTGACCATAGGCGATTCCTGATTCCTTTTTCTTTTTTCCTTTTTTTTCCACCTTGGGAGGGTTTGTTTTATTTGAGGCTTATATTGTCAGGTGGGCCGTTGTATGGGGTGGTGGGAGGATGGGATCGTTGTTGTTGATAAGGGGATTGACATTGTATTCATTACTGTTTACTGCTTGTTGGTGGGGTGTAAATTCTGAAGAAAATGTGAAAATGGAGAATAAAAATATATATTTTTTTTTAAATTACTGAAACATGGCTAAAGGAGGGGCAGGACTGGCAGCTCAATGTTCCAGGGTACAGATGTTACAGGAAAGATATAACAGGAAATAGGAGAGGAGGGGGAGTTGTGTTTTTGATTAGGGAGAATATCACGGCAGTACAGAGAGAGGATATATCTGAGGGTTCGCCCACTGAGTCCATACGGGTAGAACTGAAAAATAAGAAGGGTGAGATCACTTTGATAGGACTGTACTACAGGCCCCTAAATAGTCTGCGGGATATTGAGGAGCAAATATGTAAAGAGATTACAGATAGCTGCCGGAAAAATAGGGTGGCAATAGTTGGGGACTTTAACTTTCCCAACATTAACTGGGACAGCCATTGCACTAGGGGTTTGGATGGAGAGAAATGTATTCAGGAAGAAACTTCTTGGGGAATAAGGAAGGGCAGGTGACGGAAGTGTTAGTGAGGGATCACTTTGGGACCAGTGACTATAATTTCATTAGGTTTAAGATAACTATGGAGAATGATAGTTCTGGCCCAAAACTTAAAATTATAAATTGGGGCAAGGCCAATTTCAGGTGGGAACTTTCAAAAGTTGAATGGGGGTGCCTATTTGCAGGCAAGGGGACAGCTGGTAAGTGAGAGTCTTTCAAAAAGGTGTTCGCTAGGGTTCAGGGTGAGCACATGGATGGTCTTGAGAAGTGTACATATTACAGAGAAGGAGGTGCTGGAGAAGGAGGTATTAAAGTGCATCAAAATAGATAAATCCCCAGGACCTGATGAAATGTATCCCAGGATGATGTGGGAGGCTAGGGAGGAAATTGTCCGCTTCCTAGCTGAGATATTTGAATCATCGACAGCCACAGGAAGGCGCCCGAAGATTGGAGGGTAGCAAATGTTGTGCCCTTGTTTAAGAAGTGCTGTAGGGATAAGCCTGAGAACTACAGACCGGTTAGCCTTACTTCTGTAGTGAGTAAGTTGTTAGAAGGTATTCTGAGGGACAGAGGGCGAGATTCTCCGACCCCCCGCCGGGGGTCACATGCAGTTGTTACCTTGCTTACACAATATCTTTCACAAAGAATGTTCCATGGAAAGGTAGGGTCTGACAGGCAGGAAAATAGCCTTGAGATTTGTCGCAGGGATGGGGGATAAGTATCCCGATAAGTGTCCGGAATGATGGTGTTCAAACACTCACACGACAGTCCGATCACTCACACACCTGTCCCATCACTCACACACCTGTCCAATCACTCACACACCTGTCCAATCACTCACACACCTGTCCAATCACTCACACACCAGTCCACACATCTGACCAATCACTCACACACCTGTCCAATCGCACACACACCTGTTCAATCACTCACACGCCAGGGATGGGGGAAGGTGGTGGGAGAATTGGAACGATTCTAATCCCGATAAGTATCCGGAATGATGGTGTTCAAACACTCACACGCCAGTCCGATCACTCACACACCTGTTCAATCACTCACACACCAGTCCAATCATTCACACACCTGTCCAATCACTCACACACCTGTCCAATCACTCACACACCTGTCCAATCGCTCACACACCAGTCCACTCATCTGCCCAATCACTCACACACCTGTCCAATCGCACACACACCTGTTCAATCACTCACACGCCAGTCCAATCTTTCACACACCTGTCCAATCACTCACACACCTGTCCAATCACTCACACACCTTCCCAATCACTCACACACCTGTGCAATCACTCACACACCAGTCCAATCACTCACACACCAGTCCAATCACTCACACCTTCCCAATCACTCACACACCAGTCCAATCACTCACACACCAGTCCAATCACTCACACTCCTGTCCAATCACACACACCAGTCCAATCACTCACACACCAGTCCAATCACTCACACACCAGTCCAATCACACACACCTGTCCAATCACTCACGCACCAGTCCAATCACACACGCCTGTCCAATCACACACACACACCTTCCCAATCACTCACATGCCTGTCCAATCAGTCACACTCCTGCCCAATCACACATACCTGAGCAATCACACGCACACCTGTCCAATCACTTACACACCAGTCCAATCACTCACACACCAGTCCAATCACACACACGCCTTCCCAATCACTCACACGCCAGTCCAATCACTCACACATCAGTCCAATCACTCACACACCAGTCCAATCACTCACACACCTGTCAATCACTCACACATCTTCTAATCACTCACACACCTGTCCAATCACTCACACACCTTCCCAATCACTCACACACCTGTGCAATCACTCACACACCTGTCCAATCACACACACCTGTACAATCACTCACACACCAGTCCAATCACTCACACACCTGTCAATCACTCACACATCTTCTAATCACTCACACACCTGTCCAATCACTCACACACCTTCCCAATCACTCACACAACTGTGCAATCACTCACACACCTGCCCAATCACTCACACACCTGCCTAATCACTCACACACCAGTCCAATCACTCACACACCTGTCAATCACTCACACATCTTCTAATCACTCACACACCTGTGCAATCACTCACACACCTTCCCAATCACTCACACACCTGTGCAATCACTCACACACCTGTCCAATCACTCACACACCAGTCCAATCACTCACACACCAGTCCAATCACACACACCTGTCAAATCACTCACACACCAGTCCAATCACTCACACACCTGTCCAATCACTCACACACCTTCCCAATCACTCACACACCTGTCCAATCACTCACACACCAGTCCAATCAGTCACACTCCTGTCCAATCACACATACGTGTCCAATCACACACACCTGTCCAAGCACTCACACAACAGTCCAATCACTCACACACCTTCCCAATCACTCATACAACTGTGCAATCACTCACACACCTGCCCAATCATTCACACACCTGTCCAATCACTCACACACCAGTCCAATCACTCACACACCTGTCAATCACTCACACATCTTCTAATCACTCACACACCTGTCCAATCACTCACACACCTTCCCAATCCTTCACACACCTGTGCAATTACTCACACACCTGTCCAATCACTCACACACCAGTCCAATCACTCACACACCAGTCCAATCACTCACACACCAGCCCAATCACACACACCTGTCAAATCACTCACACACCAGTCCAATCACTCACACACCTGTCCAATCACTCACACACCTTCCCAATCACTCACACACCTGTCCAATCACTCACACACCAGTCTAATCAGTCACACTCCTGTCCAATCACACATACCTGTGCAATCACACGCACACCTGTCCAATCACTTACACACCAGTCCAATCACTCACACACCAGTCCAATCACACACGCCTTCCCAATCACTCACACACCAGTCCAATCACTCACACATCAGTCCAATCACTCACACACCAGTCCAATCACTCACACACCTGTCCAATCACTCACACACCTGTCAATCACTCACACATCTTCTAATCACTCACACACCTGTCCAATCACTCACACACCTTCCCAATCACTCACACACCTGTGCAATCACTCACACACCTGTCCAATCACACACACCTGTCCAATCACTCACACACCAGTCCAATCACTCACACACCTGTCAATCACTCACACATCTTCTAATCACTCACACACCTGTCCAATCACTCACACACCTTCCCAATCAATCACACAACTGTGCAATCACTCACACACCTGCCCAATCACTCACACACCTGCCCAATCACTCACACGCCAGTCCAATCACTCACACACCTGTCAATCACTCACACATCTTCTAATCACTCACACACCTGTCCAATCACTCACACACCTTCCCAATCACTCACACACCTGTGCAATCACTCACACACCAGTCCAACCACTCACACACCAGTCCAATCACTCACACACCAGTCCAATCACACACATCTGTCAAATCACTCACACACCAGTCCAATCACTCACACACCTGTCCAATCACTCACACACCTTCCCAATCACTCACAAACCAGTCCAATCACTCACACACCAGTCCAATCACTCACACCCCTGTCCAATCACTCACACACCAGTCCAATCACACACACACCAGTCCAATCACTCACACACCTGTCCAATCACTCACACACCAGTCCAATCTTTCACACACCTGTCCAATCACTCGCACACCTGTCCAATCACTCACACACCTTCCCAATCACTCACACACCCGTGCAATCACTCACACACCAGTCCAATCACTCACACACCAGTCCAATCACTCACACCTTCCCAATCACTCACACACCAGTCCAATCACTCACACACCAGTCCAATCACTCACACTCCTGTCCAATCACACACACCTGTCCAATCACTCACACACCTGTCCAATCACTCACACACCTTCCCAATCACTCACACACCTGTGCAATCACTCACACACCTGTCCAATCACGCACACCTGTCCAATCACTCACACACCAGTGCAAACACTCACACACCAGTCCAATCACTCACACACCAGTCCAATCACTCACACACCAGTCCAATCACACACACCTGTCCAATCACTCACGCACCAGTCCAATCACACACGCCTGTCCAATCACACACACACACCTTCCCAATCACTCACACGCCTGTCCAATCAGTCACACTCCTGCCCAATCACACATACCTGAGCAATCACACGCACACCTGTCCAATCACTTACACACCAGTCCAATCACTCACACACCAGTCCATTCACTCACACACCAGTCCAATCACACACATGCCTTCCCAATCACTCACACACCAGTCCAATCACTCACACATCAGTCCAATCACTCACACACCTGTCCAATCACACACACCTGTCCAATCACTCACACACCAGTCCAATCACTCACACACCTGTCCAATCACTCACACACCAGTCCAATCACTCACACACCTGTCAATCACTCACACATCTTCTAATCACTCACACACCTGTCCAATCACTCACACACCTTCCCAATCAATCACACAACTGTGCAATCACTCACACACCTGCCCAATCACTCACACACCTGCCCAATCACTCACACGCCAGTCCAATCACTCACACACCTGTCAATCACTCACACATCTTCTAATCACTCACACACCTGTCCAATCACTCACACACCTTCCCAATCACTCACACACCTGTGCAATCACTCACACACCAGTCCAACCACTCACACACCAGTCCAATCACTCACACACCAGTCCAATCACACACATCTGTCAAATCACTCACACACCAGTCCAATCACTCACACACCTGTCCAATCACTCACACACCTTCCCAATCACTCACAAACCAGTCCAATCACTCACACACCAGTCCAATCACTCACACCCCTGTCCAATCACTCACACACCAGTCCAATCACACACACACCAGTCCAATCACTCACACACCTGTCCAATCACTCACACACCAGTCCAATCTTTCACACACCTGTCCAATCACTCGCACACCTGTCCAATCACTCACACACCTTCCCAATCACTCACACACCCGTGCAATCACTCACACACCAGTCCAATCACTCACACACCAGTCCAATCACTCACACCTTCCCAATCACTCACACACCAGTCCAATCACTCACACACCAGTCCAATCACTCACACTCCTGTCCAATCACACACACCTGTCCAATCACTCACACACCTGTCCAATCACTCACACACCTTCCCAATCACTCACACACCTGTGCAATCACTCACACACCTGTCCAATCACGCACACCTGTCCAATCACTCACACACCAGTGCAAACACTCACACACCAGTCCAATCACTCACACACCAGTCCAATCACTCACACACCAGTCCAATCACACACACCTGTCCAATCACTCACGCACCAGTCCAATCACACACGCCTGTCCAATCACACACACACACCTTCCCAATCACTCACACGCCTGTCCAATCAGTCACACTCCTGCCCAATCACACATACCTGAGCAATCACACGCACACCTGTCCAATCACTTACACACCAGTCCAATCACTCACACACCAGTCCATTCACTCACACACCAGTCCAATCACACACACGCCTTCCCAATCACTCACACACCAGTCCAATCACTCACACATCAGTCCAATCACTCACACACCAGTCCAATCACTCATACACCTGTCAATCACTCACACATCTTCTAATCACTCACACACCTGTCCAATCACTCACACACTTTCCCAATCACTCACACACCTGTGCAATCACTCACACACCTGTCCAATCACACACACCTGTCCAATCACTCACACACCAGTCCAATCACTCACACACCTGTCAATCACTCACACATCTTCTAATCACTCACACACCTGTCCAATCACTCACACACCTTCCCAATCATTCACACACCTGTGCAATCACTCACACACCTGTCCAATCACTCACATACCAGTCCAATCACTCACACACCAGTCCAATCACTCACACACCAGTCCAATCACACACACCTGTCAAATCACTCACACACCAGTCCAATCACTCACACACCTGTCGAATCACTCACACACCTTCCCAATCACTCACACACCTGTCCAATCACTCACACACCAGTCCAATCAGTCACACTCCTGTCCAATCACACATACGTGTCCAATCACACACACCTGTCCAATCACTCACACACCAGTCCAATCACTCACACACCTTCCCAATCACTCACACAACTGTGCAATCACTCACACACCTGCCCAATCACTCACACACCTGTCTAATCACTCACACACCAGTCCAATCACTCACACACCTGTCAATCACTCACACATCTTCTAATCACTCACACACCTGTCCAATCACTCACACACCTTCCCAATCATTCACACACCTGTGCAATTACACACACACCTGTCCAATCACTCACACACCAGTCCAATCACTCACACACCAGTCCAATCACTCACACACCAGCCCAATCACACACACCTGTCAAATCACTCACACACCAGTCCAATCACTCACACACCAGTCTAATCACTCACACACCAGTCCAATCACTCACACACCAGTCTAATCAGTCACACTCCTGTCCAATCACACATACCTGTGCAATCACACGCACACCTGTCCAATCACTTACACACCAGTCCAATCACTCACACACCAGTCCAATCACACACACCTTCCCAATCACTCACACACCAGTCCAATCACTCACACATCAGTCCAATCACTCACACACCAGTCCAATCACTCACACATCTTCTAATCACTCACACACCTGTCCAATCACTCACACACCTTCCCAATCACTCA